>NC_138379.1:92653941-92663056 GCF_054177405.1 Leptonychotes weddellii | reverse complement strand
AGTTTTCTTTTCTATTGCTCTCCCATGGCAGATGGCTCTGTTTTGAGGGACACCATAGAGAGTAAAAGTCAGGCTCTGGACTCAGAATATCTGACGTAGCAGCCTAACCATTCATTCCTTATATAATCTTAAGAGAGGGTGCCTGGGTGGTTCAGTTGGTTAAGCGACTGCCTTCGGCTCAGGCCATGATCCTGGAGTCCCGGGATCGAGTCCCGCATCGGGCTCCCTGCTCGGCGGGGAGTCTGCTTCTCCCTCTGACCCTCCCCCCTCCCCGTGCTTGCTCTCTCTCATTCTCTCTCTCTCAAATAAATAAATAAAAAATCTTAAAAAAAAAATCATTTAAGAGAATAAGGACATAGAGTTATTAAAATATCCTCTGTGTGTGTGGGTGTGTGGCTGTGTGCACACGTGTGAAATACGTGAATTAAATATTCACAGCTGTAGTATTGTTGTTCTAAAACTCTATGTAATTAAAAACAAACTTGCCTTTTGACGTGTATGTGAGTCACCAGCTTGGCTTCATGTGTTCCAGGATAAGTGTTAGATTTATATTAATTAGAATAAAATTCACCATGTAGATTCTTTTTTTTTTTTTAAGATTTTATTTATTTGCGAGAGAGACAATGAGGGACAGAGAGCATGAGAGGGAGGAGGGTCAGAGGGAGAAGCAGACTCCCCGCTGAGCAGGGAGCCCGATGCGGGACTCGATCCCGGGACTCCAGGATCATGACCTGAGCCGAAGGCAGTTGCTTAACCAACTGAGCCACCCAGGCGCCCCACCATGTAGATTCTAATCTGAGTTTTTTTTCGGGATACTTTGATTTCACTTTGCTTCTTATCCCACGCACTTTGGGGCACAGCCTTGCGCTCCTTGCCACACAGAGAGACGTTGCAGGGAAGGAAGCGGAAGTGATAAGTTCCCTGCTGCAAGGAACCTGTCATTCCCGCTTCCTCCCCACTTTTATATGTATATATTTTTGAAACACCTTGAGGATTTTGCATGAGGTTCTCTGCCCCAGCCGGTCGCGGAGCAGAAGCCTGCTGGGGTGCCATCCAGGCCTGGGGATGCAGAAATGCAGGTGTGGGTCCCGAGCAAGAGCCACTCCGTAGCAAAGGCCGCTCACAGTAGAACAAATACCTTATGAGTCCAGTTATATAAAGTTCTATAAAGAGTAGGAAAACCTAACGTCCCCTGTTGGAAATCACTAACTGCCTGAGGACAAGGCAAGGGAAACAGAGCCTCATGGGCAGGGGGGCTCCACCGGGGGTGGGGGCGGTGGGGGGGATGGAAATGTTCTGCGCCCTGACTGGGATGACCTTATAGTAGGACGCACATTCATCAGTAATCACAGTGTACCATTAAGAGGGATACATTCTATTTCTTGTAAATTATGCCATGATAGCACTGAATTTTAAGCACTAAAATCAGTGGTTATAAGGAACGCCTGGATTGGAATGGAGTTTCTTCCCTTTTTTCTGGATGCACTCAAACCACCACAAAGTGGTCAAAAGTGGTAAAAGAGGGAGAGTTTCCATTAGTGACTGAAACAGGGATGCCCACAGGTAGATGGGGGTTGTAGACAGAATGGAGATAATTTATAGAGATGATGAGTGTATCAACTAAGATACGTACCTAGCTAATAGCCTTACATGGAAACACTCATGTTAAAATAAATTAGTGTTGCAGTTGGACTGTAAGCAGCATTTAAATGGAACATAACGATTCAGCAATCCTCATGTCACAATGGCCTGGGGTAGCCTGTCTGAGCAACACTGCCCGTTTCTGATATTAGCACCTGTGGGAAGCTCGTGCACAGAGGGCATTTAGAACATTTAGAAAGCCACCTCCACTCTCAGTTTATCTGTCACGCATTCTTTTTTTTTTTTTTTTTAAGATTTTTATTTATTTATTTGACAGAGAGAGACACAGTGAGAGAAGGAACACAAGCAGGGAGAGTGGGAGAGGGAGAAGCAGGCTCCCTGCCGAGCAGGGAGCCCGATGCGGGGCTCAATCCTAGGACCCTGGGATCATGACCTGAGCTGAAGGCAGACGCTTAACGATTGAGCCACCCAGGCGCCCCTATCTGTCACGCATTCTTATTTATATTTTTAGAGCCGTTCAGACATGACGATTAATGCAACTTAGTGAGAGCACTCACCAAATATAAAATATTATTTTTTTCTTCACCTAAAACCTCCCCTTTTCTGCATCCTATTGTCACAGACTTTGAGGCCCAACAGCCCTGGGATTAACTTGCATTCCTTAGCTGCAGATCTTGGAAAGTTACTCACCATCTCTAAGCTTCTGTTTTCTTACCTCCTATATGGGGAGGGAGGGCTCGCAATCATTCTTACTTTCCAGGATGTAATGGCATGAATACAGATCAGGCCCCAGTGCTTCCCATCTATCAGTAGTCCTGATCTATATCCCAGAAGGAAGGTCATGTCAAAATGCACTTCTTTGTAAAATGCTTCCTTCTTTTTTTTTTTTTTAAATCTCATGGCCTCAGCAACTGTGTACAGTAGACAGGTTCCATAAGGATGGATTCCATTTAATGAATGAGAAGACCCAGGTAAGCGGCTGGTTCGGAGACTCCGCAAGCACAAGCCGTGGAGCTTGAGTGAGAAGACAGGTCCCCCCTCCTTTCCGTCCCTGCTCAGGTGGCAGTGTGCAGCGCTCAGCCTCCTGCCCTGGGCAGTGGGAGGACCCATCTCCGCACTTGCTGCTGGGAAATGGAAGATGATTTGAGGAGATGAAGCGTAAGCATTGAGAAGGACTAGAATGACAGTAAATGAGAGCGTAGATAAAAGTGCTGTGGGCTGTCAGGAGAGAGTCAATTACAGATGACCTGGAGCAATTAGGGACGCCGTCTGAGCCTGCAGCCGCAGAGGGGAAGGGTTGGGGATTGGTGATGGAGGAGGGCGAAGACGACTAACCTGAGACATTTCTGTGTTCTAGGTACTGAAATAGGTTCTTTCCCCCACTCAGAAATACTGGAAAATTATTAGTAGTAGCTCAGTTTTAGAGATCAAAACACTAAGGCCCAGAGTGGACAAGTCTCTTTCTCAATAGTGGAGTCCATGAGTATGTGGTGTCATTAGATTGCTTTACTCTAAAGTCTCTTATCTGTCAGTGATCTATCTATCATCTATCTATGTATCTATCTATCATCATCTACCATCTACAAAAAGTAGAAATGTGCAACCAGAACAACCCAATGAGGAGAATAATATAAACAAAATGCTGAGGCCAGAATCCTAGGAAGGAGGGAAAAACAAAATTGCTTGAATCAAAGGGTGTTTGTTTGGGATTGGGGGAAGTGCATTTTGAGGGGTAGATTAGGTCTAGATTGTGATGATTTACAAACAGGCAGCCTCAGTGAGGAATTTAAAATGGAAACTGATGTGTCAGGCAACGGGGAGCCAGTGTGGATTCTGGAGTAGAAGAGTCATAAGAACATGCCTCCCAAGTAGCTATTTTGCATTGAGTGCTTAACAAAAACTAGGCCCTGGGATACTTACAGACACACCTTGTCTGGTTGCACTTTGCAGATACTGTGTTTTTGTTGTTTCTTTTTTTTACAAACTGAGGGTTTGTGGCGACCCTGCATCAAGCAAGTCTGCAGGCGCCATTTTCCCCATAGCATTTGCTCACTTTGGGTCTCACAATATTTTGGTAATTCTCACAATATCTCAAACTTTTTCATTATTACTCTATTTGTTATGGCGATCTGTAGTGAGGGATTTTTGATGTTGCTATTCTAATTGTTCTGGGATGCCCGAAGTGTGCTCCTGGAAGACCACAAACTTAATCAGTAAATGCTGTGTGTGTTTTGACTGCTCCAACGCCCAGCTCTGCCCCATCTCTCTCCTTCTCCCCCAGCCACCCTACTCTTTGAGACACAGCAGTGTTGAAATCAGCCCTACGCCTAACCCTCAGTGACCTCTGACAGCTCACACTTCTCTCACTTTTCAACCAAAACCTAGAGATAATTAAGCTCAGAGAGGAAGGCATGTCAAACGCCAAGAGGGGCTGACAGCTAGGCCTCTTGACCACACAGTTAGCCCAGTTGGGAACTGTTAAAAAGAAAAACACAGGCCCAACATGGTGTCATTTAGGACAAGTCAGCAACCTGGGGCTTCACCCCTAACCTAATTGCAGTTTCAGACTTCCCCAGAAATGTTGTCTTAACTGGTCAGCCAAGAATTTTCTGCTTCAGTGATGTGATCTGTCACATGAGCCCTCTTCATCCCCCACCAAAGGAACCTGAGGTCTCATCCACCTAATAAGACCTCTTGCCCTTACCCACTAAGGGAAGGTGACCTTGCCTTGAACAATCCTTTCTTTTCTTTTGCACATGACTTTCTTGCCCCATCCTCCTTCCTATAAAAACCTTCCATTTTGTACACCTCCTCAGAGCTCCCCTCCACTTGCCAGATGGGATACTGTCTGCCTCATAAATTGCTTAATAAAGGTAATTAAGCCTTCAGATTCACTCAGTTGAACTTTTGTTCTTTAACAGATTTGGTGGCAGCGTTGGGATCCAAAGCAAACTTCTGTCAGCACTTGGGGACAAAGAGAAACAGAGACATGGTGCCCTGCAAACAGGTTTGAGTTCACTGTCTTTTTTTGCCATTTCCAAGGCCCGTTGGTGAGTTCCTGTTGGTCTGAGCTCTGGTCTTTTTGTGTTGGAGCTCTAGATCTAATCAGCTTTGCAGCCCAGGGTTCACAGAGCCCTCGAGAGTAACAGGAGGCTCTAGCAGAGTGCCAGCCCTTAGCCCTTGGTTCAGTCCACAGCTCCATGTTAGAACCCCTTCCACAGTTATATTTGGCAGTCTCCTTGAACTGGGGTTTCCTGGCTTAGTCCTGTTTCCAGGCCTAGTCTGCACTCCCCATTTCCTGAAGTCTGCTGATTTAGTCCACACTGAGAATTGCTCATGGTCACCGGAGGACTGGACAGGGTCAGAGGTAAGAACTCGCCTGGGTCCGGGACCAGACTGGGTTTGATTTCATTTGGACTGAGGCCAGTGCAAGGCCTCTGGGATTGCTTTAAATAAAGGCCACTTGCTGCTAAAGGGAATCTTGGAAGCCAAAAATAAAGCCGCAGACACTGATGGGCATAGGTCAGCATTTAAAGGCTATTAGAGCACTCACCCTCTCCAAGAATCCGTGATAGGGTAAGTTGGTCATGGGACGGGTTAGACAGGCACTAGGTTACCTGCCAATCAAGAACATTTCCGTGCAATGAGGTACACTGTAAAGCACCCCCCAGCCCCCAGCCCTGTGGCATGTCCCTTTTAGGTATTAGTTTGGCCCTGAGGAACCCAAAGGCCTAGTGAGAAGATGGACGAAGTTTTATATCCTTCCAGCACACCTGCTTATTTTATGTGTAAGAACCATGGTCCCGAAAGTTGCCAATATCTAACAAGATGGAAAAATTTTACCAAAGATAACCTGGAATTACAATGGCCAGTTGTCGGGGACATTCTCATTAAATAAGATCATTTAAGAAGTGCCCTTGAAAGCAAACAAACAGAATGGGATACTTATTTTAATTGCCATGTAGCAGGCTCCAAAAGGTTTGAAAATTCCAAAATAGTTCATTGCAAGATTTATTGCTAAAGGCTAATGAAAAACTCAAGAGAGCAAAGGTACCTGTAGCAAAAGGCCTTAAGATGATTTTACAACTCCTGTCCTTGCAGGACCAGAGGTGTGGCTCCAGGAACAATTCAAAGCCCAGCAATATTTTTTTTTTTACCAATTCCAAAACCTCCCTGTTTAATCTCACAAGGCTCCCAAGCATTGTAGAAACTCTGGCCTTTACTGGAACAAACCTCCTTCTAGGAGGGGCTTGTGTTTTTCTCCTCTGCCTTTGAAATGTAAATTAATTGGAAAAAATAAAATTAAAGGTTGCTGCAATTGGCCCTTCCAAAAAAAAAAATGAAACGTAAATGATCTACCAGGTCTCAGAGACTCTTATCAAGGCTATCTCTTTAAAATGCAAATTTGAAGGCAGTAATTCTTATCAAGAAAACAAAAGGGGGAAAGGTCTTTTGGAACTGGACTTGTCAAGGACAAATGCAGATCCTGTGTCTTCTCCACAAATACTGGTAGAAAAAGCTTTAACCATCTAGGCAGGTAATTGTACCTTTTTCCATCTACCAGAAAAACAAATTTAGATCCAACTTTTATAATGAGTGAGTTTTGTTCATGGCAGTGATTTTAAAACAGAAGCTATGAGGTCTCAGTTTTCATCTGTATGTTCATGTGTTCCTATAAATGTGTTGCAGATGTGTGTTTACCTCCAGATGGTATTGCCAACAATTTGTAAAAGGTCTCTCTTTTATAGTCTTAAACAAACAGGCACTATATAAACTATTCATAAAAACTCTAAGAGATGTCACAGAAACTGACCCAAATGTTTTCCAAGTTCACGTGTCCTGGGATAATCTTCAGTAAATTAAAGTTAGTTTCAGTTTGTTGGTTTATAGTCATGTCTTTAGAGTTATCGACAATGAATACAGTGCAGTTAAACAAATTAAATTATGTATTATAATTACCTGAATGGGTTTTGGAATATAGGTAAGGTTCAGTGGGGTGGAGTTTGGAGCCAATGACCAAGAAAGAATTCTTGAGATGTCTTTGTTTTTTTTTTTTTTAAGATTTCATTTATTTATTTGACAGACAGAGAGATAGTGAGAGATAGTGAGAGCAGGAACACAAGCAGAGGGAGTGGGAGAGGGAGAAGCAGGCTTCCCGCGGAGCAGGGAGCCCGATGTGGGGCTCGATCCCAGGACCCTGGGATCATGACCTGAGCCGAAGGCAGATGCTTAACGACTGAGCCACCCAGGCGCCCCTTGAGTTGTCTTTGGTGCAAAATGGTGATTTATTAAAGCACAGGGACAAGACTATAGGCAAAAAGAGCTACTGCCCCAGGGTGGTGAGGGGTGGCTGATTATATACCATGGGGTTGGGGGAGGTAAGGAAAAAGGGAGGTTTCAAAAGGATTTTCATATGTTAAAGAAGACTCACGGGATACCAGAGGCCTTGCCATTGTCAAATTAAGGTTGTTTTTTCCCTCTAGCAAGGCATTAACATGAAGATAGTTGGGAGCTTCCGGGAGGAACATTACATTCTGCCCACTTCAAGTATCTCTCAATGGGCTGCAAGTTACAAGGACATTTAATCTGTATTTACATTTCCTTCTGGAAGCTAGGTTATTGATAGATTGCTTTGTTCTTGTAGATTGCAAAACATTTGTAAAATGAGGGAGATTCAGGTCTTGCAGGACTGTGATCTCTATTAGTTAACTGTTTTTCCTGTCACATATATCCCAAGGGGCGGGTGGGGGTTGTGGGGTGTCAGCTTCTGCTTTGTCCTCAGCTTGCCTTCTGTTCCCTCATCAGTTACATTCATGTTATTCTTTGTAATTTACCAGCAAAAATACTGGAGCAATGGCTGATTTTTGTCTGATGTCTCATGAAGTTTTCATGGGTAATCTAAACATACTTCTGGGAGTGAATGATTTAGACGTAAGTGGAATAAGAGTATACCCATAAACTTTTCAGAGACAATTATATTTTAGGATACATGTACTTAAAAATAGCTTTCCAAAACTTTTGGTAACTTGAAACTTTAGAGTCTTGCTAAGTTAAATCAAAGACGGAAATTTATTTTTTTTTTATTTTTATTTTTTTGAAAGATTTTATTTATTTATTTGAGAGAGACAGAGAGAGAGCATGAGAGGGGGGAGGGTCTGGAGGGTCAGAGGGAGAAGCAGACTCCCTGCCGAGCAGGTAGCCCGATGCGGGACTCGATCCAGGGACTCCAGGATCATGACCTGAGCCGAAGGCAGTCGCTTACCCAACTGAGCCACCCAGGCGCCCAAAGACGGAAATTTATTATTTAGATCATTTCCAAATAAGATAAAATAATGAAATAGTAGTTACTACACTAAAGAGGAAAAGCATAGGACAAAATCTGATTGCAGAAGTGAAAGCTGTAGACAGTTGGTGGGACAGGATTCTTTGAAAAGGAATTTTAATGTGTGGTCAAGCAGGCTAAGATTAAAATGAAATTAAAAATGAATTTTAATATCAGAAGTAGGTTGGTGCAAAATTAGAACTTAGTTTTCTTTCTAAGAGGACAAAGTTTTCTTGGACTATTGGTCTGATTTTAATAAGAGATTGTAAAAGGTTTTTTTGTTTGTTTTCCTTTTAAGTAATATGCCTGGAGAGCAAAATTTCTGGGTATTGTCAAGATAATTTTACGTGACTTTATGAGGTCTTTGATTCCTTAAGAAAGCTGAACTCTGTTAAGAAAAGCTAAGGTTTTATTTTTTTGTTTGCTTTTTCAGCTTTTAACTTTCTGTGTTTGCAAAATCTTTAACTGTCAGTGGTTAAGTAGACAATTTGTTGTTTCAGTGACCTGTGGTCCTATTTGACCAAGTGTTGTTGGGTTTTTTTATTTGTTTGTTTTTTGTTTTTTTGCTTGTTGGTATTTTTGACAAACTTATCAAAATCGAATTGTAAATGAAGTCTTTTGGACCTGGAAATACTTTGGGATTTTTTTCCAGAGTGTCCTTGGGACATTTCAAAGGATTTGTTCAACTAACCAGGCTTATTAGATAATGTTAAAATACACGGGAAGTATTGGCAAGTAAGAAATGATACTAGGTCCTCTTTATGTTTTATTTGTACAGGTCTGTCAGTGTTCTAGAAAATCTTTGAAATACCTAGAAATCTGATATGTCCTGGTATAACGTTATCACTTGTAATTACTCCCTTACCTTCTGAATTGCTGTCATCAAAATTGAGGCTCACAGTGAAAGGACTGAACCAGAGTATTAAGGGATGCCCCTGCTGACTTTCCTGTAGAGTTTATAAAGACTGTGGCTCAGGTGCATGAAGTCCATGCTGCTTCTGCAAAAAGCGACCCCTTGGAGCCAGACTTTTGCCATCCTGATATTCTTGTGACATGGCAACACTCTGCTCCTGTGGCAGAGAAATTAAGATGGACAGACAATGCCTGTAAATTAAACAGACAGGGCTCTGGGAAACCCAGGATGGCCACTTGATTCTCCCTGGCTTTCTGGCAAATCTCATTTCCGCGGGG
>NC_138379.1:92627600-92653441 GCF_054177405.1 Leptonychotes weddellii | reverse complement strand
TGCAATCCTTCACCTTAAATGCATAGTGCATTTAAGATGACTCAAATTATGAATTGGTGAGGAGACGTGTATAAAATTGCAAAAACTGACAACCAGCGATGTCTGACCTGTTAGGTCTATCATTTTGGAAAAACTACTTTTGTTCCCAGAGGCTTCAGACCTTTTCCCTCTGGACCCTTTGAATACCTGCAGCTAGCCTTCATCTGGCTACCACTCAGTATGAGTTATCAATATGTTCTTAATGCGTGTGTTTTCTGGATGGACTGAAGCTTTCCCCTGCTGTGAGGCTGATGTGCTTATGTGGCAGAGAAACTGTTAGAAAATGTGTTTCCCACTTGGGGTTTGTTCTCCATGATCCCCATTGATTGGAACACCCACTTCACTGGGCAAATCATATGAATGTAATGAAAACCCTGCCAGCTTCTTAAAATTACCATGATACAATCATGTCAATCATCAGACAAGGTTGAGAGAACTGATAGGATCCTCCAACTTAAAATTTCTAAACTTGCCAAAACTGCTGGACTTCCCTGGTCTAAGGCATTGCCTCTGGTCTTGCTGACTGTTCACAGTTTGCCGTTGGGAAAAAACATGCTCCGCATGACATGGGCACCTGCAGACCGGTGTCTAATGGTATACAAATTTCTGCTGATCCCTTGTTGTCTCCTGCTAGGATGACCAGCTCCTGTACGTCTCCAATGCCTTACACTCAAGCCTATCATCAACAGGTTCAAGAAGTTTTCCCAGATCCCAATTCAAAGGACCCTGTTGGTCCCAGTCTAGAGCCTGGTGAACTGGGTATTCTGGAAATGTCATGAGAGGAAGACAGCTCTCGAGCCCCATAAGAAGGGACCTTACCAAGTGCTCCTGACCACGAACGCTGTTAAAAACCACAGGATGCTGGAGATGTCAGAAGCAAATTGAGGAGGAAGGCAAGTAGCTGACATCCAGGTAGACTGCTTCTGCCCAAGACTTCATATTTTAACTGATCATGAAACCCTTCTCCTTTTCATCTCTGTTCCTCTGGCATTGGCCTAGAAAGATAACACCCTCATCTGTATCTCTCAGGCCACTGCTAAGGAGGTGGCACTTGGAATTAGATTTCAGGCTAGGAGACAATCTTAAGTGTGCCGCCTGTTTTTCAGAGGCAAAGTAAGACATCTTATTGGTCAACTCCCCTGACTTTTCATTGTCTGAGTTAGAGAAGGCCTACCGAAGAGGCTTTCATGATTCAGGATTCACTCCTTCGGCAGGTCCCTACTTCCCTGCCTAGGCATAGATGTAAATGGGCTATGATCAGGAACTTCTAAATTCCTGCAATTTCGGAATCCACTGTCTATGGCATTGTATCCTCTCCAAAGCTCTTAATGCATGTTCATGGCCACTAACTACCAAGCACATGATCTCCCTAAGACTGGAACATTGGAGGAGAAGCAGCGAGAATGACTGACTTCTGTGACCTGTGAATATCGCAGAGATTAAGCAAAAATGGGATGACCTATGGATGCCACACAGAAGGAACAACAAACATTTCAGGAATTTCAGAGCTGAGCTGAAAGTGGCGCTAATGCCTTAAATTTTTATCACATCTCTCAGGTAAACTGAGAGTCTGACCAAAAGAGGGGGAATTGTTACAAAGAAAACCACCAGCCTACAACGGAATCAATCACTTAGGACAAGTCACCAAATGGGTTTAATACCTAACTTGATTGCATTTCCAGCCGCCCCCAGAAATGTACTGTTAACCTGTCAGTCTGGAATATTCTGATCAGCATCAGTGAGGTAATCTGCCTCATGGTCCCTCTCCACGTGCCAAAGGAAGTTGAGGTAATCCACCTAATAAGACTCCCTCCCCTTCTCCCTGAGGGAAGGTGACCTAACCTAGAACAATCCTTTCTTTTCTTTTGCTAATAACTTCTTTTGCCTGTCCTCCCACCTTCAGACACCTTCCACTTTGCACAACTTCTTGCCTTTGCCCTCCACTTGCTAGCTGGGATGCTGTACCATTCATGGATCTCCTAATAAAGACAATTCAATATTCAGATTCATTCAGCTGAACTTTTGTTCTTTAACAGAACACAAAGGAAAAGTTCTTGATAAAAATTTAAAAAGTGCTACTCCAGTGAACATACAAGTGATAAGAAAGTGAAACAGTGGGGCACCTGGGTGAGTCAGTCAGTTAAGCTGCTGCCTTCAACTCGGGGTATGATCCCTGGGTCCTGGGATCGAGCCCCAGGTTAGGCTCCCTGCTCAGCGGGGAGTCTGCTTCTCCCTCTGCCCCTCCCCCTGCTTGTGCTGTCTCTCTCTCTCAAATAAATAAATAAAATCTTAAAAAAAAAATGAACTATGCCAAACCTACTCTGCCTGTGCTCTAGAAATGGAACAACAAAGCCTGGATGACAGCATGTCTGTTTACAAATGGTTTATTGAACATTTTAAGCCCATCGTTGAGACCTACTGCTCAGAATAAAAAGATTTCTTTCAAAATATTACTGGTCATTAACAATGCCCCTGGTCACTCAAGAGCTCCGATGGAGATGTACAACAAAATTAATGTTGTTTTCATGCCCGCTAGCGCAATATCCATTCTGCAGTCCATGGATCAAGGAGTCATTTCAACTTTCAGGTCTTACCACGTAAGAAATACATTTCATAAGGCTGTAGCTGCCATAGACAGTGATTCCTCTGATGGATCTGGGCAGAGTACATTGAAAACCTCTGGGAAGGGATCACTCTTCTATACGCCATTAAGAACATTTGTGATTCATGGACTGAAGTGAAAATATCAACATTAACAAGAGTTTGGAAGAACTTGATTCCAACCCTCAGGGATGACTTTGAGGGGTTCAAGACTTCAGTGGAGGAAGTCACTGCAGACGGGGTGGAAACAGCAAGAGAACTAGAATCAGAAGTGGAACCTGAAGATCTGCTGATCTGCTCTGATCTTGTGATCAAACTTAAATGGATGAGGAGTTGCTTCTCTTGGATGAGCAAAGACAGTGGTTTCATGGGATGGAATCTACTGGTGAAGGTGCTGTGAAGATTGCTGAAGTGACAACAAAGGACTTCCTATGCTTCAGAGAACTCATTCCTGACAGGAAGAGTCCGTTGATGAGGCAGACTTCCCTCTTATTTTGAGAAATTGCCAAAACCACACCAAGCACCCCGATCAGTCAGCAGCCATCAACAGAGACACAAGACCCTCCACCAGCAAGAAGACTGTGACTGGCTAAAGCTCAGATAATGATTAGCATTTTTAGCAATAAAGTATTTTGTAATTAAGGCAATGTACATTGTTTTGTTGTTGTGTTTTGTTTTTTGTTTGTTTGCTTGATTGCATACTTAGTAGACTACAGTACAGTGTAAGCAAAACTTTTACAGAGCCGCATGTGGGTTAGAACAGCAGGCAAACATGAGTGACTCTCGGGACTCCCATCATGAGCATGGATATGTTTCTTTGACCCTCACAGATTTGATTTCTTTTGGTGTTGATTATTTATCAGAAGTTAAAAATTGTGAGATTTTAAATACAATTTTGGATCACGGGCTTCCCTTGCCTGCATTTCCACAGCACAGTCATTACCCGGAACTGAGTCCATATCCTACATTCCCAGATTCATATGCTCTCCTGGTTTGCCTGTACCCACATAACCTGATTAATGCAGTTAATGTCTGCTGCAAAGCCTCGGGTTGTTTACATTTATGGCCTCTGCTGGGGAGATTACAGGCCAGACTTTGGATCAAGCCATTCTTAACAATCTCAACACTTTACACCAGTGCCATGATTGACGGGATAATTATCCAACTCAAGTCTCAATTTCCCTTCATTGAAACTACTTGCCTTGGAGAAGTTGTTGGATTAAATTTAATGCATGAAAATCAATACCACCTATTGAACAGCAGGTTTCCAGTAATGTTAATTATAACCTTAATATAACTCTTCAAGTATCTATAATACTAGTGGAATATAAGAAGTATCCTAAGAGAAAGGTTCTCATAAGAGAGAAACAGTGTATTTCCACAAGGAGTTCAAAAGATTGAATAATTACATCCATTTCAAGGGTAGAGGGAGGGTGACATGGATGTTTTGTTGAGTAAAAAAGAAAATAAATTTAAGGCATCCATAATACAACACACTCCTCACAAGCAGTGTGGTATGTGGAGCTGACTTGGACTGTGCATCTGAGAAAATCACCATTAGATGCACGGCCCCAGAGCCTGCCTGAGTGCCCCTGAGGTGCAGAGTCTGGCACGTGGCCAGTGTCCCACATCAAGCCACTATGCCTCCAGTTCTTTCCGTTTCATTGCCTGGAGATGGTCACCAGAGAGCTGAGGGCTGCTCAGCTGTGAGCACACCCACCCAGAAGTTTGGGTGCAGGTCTGGGCTCCCTGCTGAAGGTAGACTTAAACCCATGGAGGCCAGTAGTCACTTGGTAACTGTCTCCCAATTCCCCACCCTCTGCTAAGGTAGATTCTACATGATTCAAGAGGATCCCCCAGGGAGACTGAAAACTGGTTGCTCAGAATAGGAATGAATTCATTAATGAGACTTGTTTGGGTGATTTTCTCCCTTGCATCTCCCTTTCCCACTACTGCTTCCTGGGAACCCCTTCCAAATAAGCTACATGCATGCAAAGCCCAGACTCCATCTCTGCTTTCAGGAGCATCTCAGTTGAGAGAGTTGGGGTCCCCATCCCAGCTGTCATCCTCCTCATCCTCATCTTTGCCAAGCACTTACTGTGTGGAAGGGCTGAGCTTCGTTTCCTACATATATCATCTCTGGTAGTATTAACACTCCTTACAGGTGAAAATTTGTCACCAAGATTAATGGCACATGTAGTCACACATCTAATAACAAAGGTCAGTTTGAGTACATATCCAGATTAGGTTAGCATCCAAAGTCTGCTCTAAACAGAGCACGAGATGAATTTATCTGTAATAGCCCGTGCATCTTTGCACAATGTTCTTGCCTTGGCTTTTAAAGCCTAAAACTGTGTTACTGATACGTCTTATCAGACGTACTCCCCACTCCTGTTCACTAACTTTCAGCAAACCACGCTGCTGAATAATCCCTGAAGTCTTTGTCTTGTCCACCTAGTCAGACCAAACTTTTTGTTGCTTGAGTTTCGTTTTGTGTTTGTCTGGGGGAATCTCTACATTTTCCTCTGATTCTTCTACCACCCCTTGCAAAGGTCATTAAATGATAGGTAAACTGCCCGTGGCAGGGAGACACAGGCTCTGTTTCTGGGGACAAGTTCCATGGAAGCTGAGACAGTACAGAGAGGATCACATAAAACACATAAAAAATCGCTGCAAAACCTAAGACACTCATTTCAGCTACCTAAATGTCCTCACTAAGGTCTGCAGATTGTAAGGCCTCCTGCTCTTTCTATTTTGGGATTTGTTGAAGTCTGGGTACTGGTGACTTAAACTTGTAAAAACTATCTAGAAAACTATTTCCTAGAGCTCGAAGGGAAGAAAGCAAAAAAGTTTTCCTCCCGGGGTGCCTGGGTGGCTCAGTCGTTAAGCGTCTGCCTTCGGCGCAGATCATGATCCCAGGGTCCTGGGATCGAGCCCCACATCGGGCTCCCTCTCCCACTCCCCCTGCTTGTGCTCCCTCTCTTGCTGTGTCTCTGTCAAATAAATAAATAAAATCTTCAAAAAAAAAAGTTTTCCTCCCATGGGAATTGTTAATGGTGCCATCTGGGTCCCCTAAAGAAGTAATCCCCAGTATTCTAGTGACTTCTTCACCCATACATGTTTTTTCACAGAGCAGATTGTTTTCAGTTATTGTTACTCACTGAAAAGGATAAAGAAAATGTTGGTGTAATCATCCTATTTTCTTTCTCTTCAGTAGTCTCCTTTCTTCTCCATCGTTGTCTCTCTGCTGTCTCTCCCCTGCCGCCCCCCCACGCATACACACACGCGCGCACATGCACGCACACCTAGACACTCATTCAAAACCCACTGCCTCACTTTCCTACAAATAGTCAAGGCTATAGTCTGCTTTTTCTGAAAAGAATGCTAATTTAGCACAATAGGTTTTGAAAACAGATATAAGAAACTCATTGTCCAGCAGTAAAATACCGGATTAAATATTCACCTTCAAGTTGCACTGTCGCTTTCTAGCAAGATAAATGCAGCAAGAAGATAAGGTCCCCGGTGCACCTGGGCAGTTCAGAAGGGGGGTGGGCTGAGGAGAAGGCCGTTGTGATAAGAGGAGACCAAGTATAGCAGGGCGAAGCATGGAGAGAGGAAATGAGGGAAAAGTCAATGGAGGATTCAGCATAAGGGTTAGTGCCCCCCACGGGGGGCTGGCTGGTCACGAGGCTACGCAGAAGGGCCTGTTAGGTGTGTTAAAGGCCACCAGATGGAAGCTGTTGTTATGTTTTCAGTAGGCGTCTAATGTGCATTTCCCACAGAATGTTCCAGCTTCAACAGTGGTGGCTCCAAAATACTGTGTAAGAGGGGCTTGTGGGTGACCGTCCGCTTGAGAACGAAAGGAATTGTTTCGAATTGCTTTTCTTAGATCTTATTGCTGAGGGCAGACCTGTCTTGCCCTCACACCTGTGCTCTTGATCTGTGAGCACACTGCCAAAGCATCCTCAAAGTGTGATTCCTTTACCAAAGCGTCTTTCTTCAAAGAAACTATCTGATTACACAGGAAAATGAATCCACGACCCCTCCCTCTGGTGTTTCACAAACACACACTTTCCATCAGCGGACATACCTCCTCGGGGGAGGGAAGCACTGAAAATTTCACCTGCTGTAGGTGGTGTCCACCCAGAATAATTGTTTCCTAGCACTTATGACCAACAAACTCAAGAAGGAAAAGAACCACGTTATGTTTTAGTTTAGCGTCATAAGAAACTCATCAAAAGTGCACAAACCTGGAAAATCCAATAAATGTTTGGTCTTGGTTCCTGGGCTTCCATCCTTTGCTACAATCTTCACTGGAAATTTTAGTTCTTGGCATGAGATGACAACATAGAAACCCTCCCAAGGTTTCTGGAAGACAGTACTTCATTATTTATTACTAGATGCACAAGGAAAATAGAGCATACTTGGAATTAGTGGCCATTTCCCTGCTCTGCAGATGCCACCACCCTGTGCTGATCCCTCGGGCAGCAACAGCTACAGCCTGTCCCAACCTGCATATTTTGTCCTGAGAGACTATATTTATTATCAGTACTTTCATGAACATTTTTTGAGGAACCTTTTTTTCTGGCAGTGGAGTATCTGTCCATGGGTTTTGTCTCGTCCTCTCCCAGCGAGGAAGGTGTGTTCATTACCTTGGGTAATTATCATAGACCTGGCTCTGACAAACTAGTGAACAGGTGAGTGCATTACCAAGAGGTGATGCTCTTAAAGGCTGACTGAGGACTTGCTTGCCCATTAAAGCAGAACCCAGGAGCTAAAAGCAACAAAGTGGGCTGTTTGTATGTCTACTGGATTACAAGGGAACCAAACAGAAAGCCAAGAGAAGGGGGCATAGTTTTCTCAATGAGAAGGCAATCATCCAGGGCCTTCGCTGTTACTGATAGAGTTGGGTTGGGACAGGGAGGATGAGAAGCAAGCATCTTAACAGAGTGATTTATTAAAAATAGATGACCATGGAGACATCCGTCGGCTTTGCAGAAGCAGATTGTTTTTCTCCTACACTTACATCTTCTTTCTCCAGAGTGGCTTCGGAAAGTGCAGAAAGCCCACCAGCTCACCCATCTTCACTCTTGGAGGGCCAGCTCAGACACCAGAACCTGGACCTGGGCCCTTAGGAGGCCCGGGGGTGAAGGTGCTAGGCCTCCAAGAACCACCCACAGGCTGGAACTTAGCCAGTGGGCAGTATTACACAAAATAAAAAGCAAGAGTTGATTAGAGAACAGAATCCATGTGTGATGTGATGCACATGTAATTAGTTAATGCACACTTAATTTTATGTACATACTCGATTTGTTCTTTGACAACTCCAGCATCACTGTATATTCTGAAGAGTACACGAATAGGGAGATGGGTTATATTAGGGGCAGGTGGGTAGAAAATAGTACATGTCTTCTCTTCCAATAAATGCAAGAGTCCCTAGAGCTCCAGGAAGAGTGATGTCCCACGCTGCATCAGAGGATTCAGGATGAAGACGTCTAGACTGAATGAACCACAGTCAATGAGCTGCTACCTCGCTGAATTGTCATCAGCACTGGGAGTGGAGAGAAGAGGCCCAAGGGACACAGAAGTATAGAGACAAGAGAACACACACTAGGGCCACACATAGAAGAATGGGGTCTGAGGCTGAGATGACAGGAACCCTGTTCTCAGGTGACATGGCGAATGAAGATGATAGATCCCAGGCCTAAGAGCCAGCGACTTCTTGGGCCTCAGCTTGGGCCACTGGACCTTACCTGAGTGCAGCCCTATTGTCTCCGTGAGGTCAGGTCTTCACATGTGTGCAGGGAGTTTCTGGTAGGGACGGCACGCTGTCCCCATCACAGGGTCACTCAGGTCTCAGGCCCTATCCATGACTCTGGCATCTTCATCTCTCACTCTGTCACCTCTTCCTGGCGAATCAGTCCATCCGCTACGAGGTCATCCAGGCCAGCAGAGCATTTATGGTGCTCTGGCCCCCTCTCTTACTCAGGATCTTGTCTGTCAGACAAAGAGACTTCAAGTACTGAACAGAGCTCAGTTTCCCTCCCATTTCACCAACAGGGAAGCGGTCCTTCTAACCCTTTTTTAACCCACTTTCATCTCCACGGGGGTCAGTTGTCTTGAAGAATGATCTGCTATCTTTGAATCTTGCAGGCAAGATGCAGAGGCATCCTCTGCCCATAATTCCTTCTGATCTTTGCATCGCCCGCATATGCTCACTGAGTGAGCTGGGACACTGCATGTCCTGATTTTTCTGTTAGCCTCCTGAAAGTCAGAGGTCACTCTGCTCCCACACACCCCAGGCTCTTGGATTCTGGAGGGTCTGACAGGCTGTTTCCTTTGTGAACACAAGCTGCCGATACCCCTCCTGTGCCCATTCTCATCTGCAGGTGATTCATAGCTGCAAATTCAAGTAGGACTAGGAAAATAATAGCAGGATTCCCCTGGAGCTTTTTCTTGCCCTTTACTGTTTACCTCAAAAATGTTGTAAAAGGTTCTCTGAGCTCCTTCCCTTCCTCCTCCCTCTCCCCCTCCTCCCCAGTGTCACCTATGTAAATCTTCACCAAGCCCGATGAGGATGGCGGCCCATTCCCAAACTGGAAAACACTCACCAGCCATGGCACCTCATGCTCGCCATGGGTGTAAGGTTGAAATGGCAAGCAAGGTAGGCCTACCTTTTTAGGAGGGGCATGAGCACAGATTAAGAAATAATGATGACACCTACATATCTGGGTTAATAATTATGATGTCCTAGGAAGTTTTAAATTATTCTCACTTCCCAAGATGTCTTCAGGTCACTGAACCTTACATTGTAGCAGACATTGTTCCCCTAAAACATTTGCTTCACCATTGCCTGGAGAGGTGAGAACATAGAACAAATGAGAAGGCACACACAGAGTTAAATATATGCACTAAAGGATCTTCACGTCACTGAGGTTTAACTAGACAGTCAACCAAAGGGTCTGGAATTTTTGTCACCTAAATCTAGAACGAAGACTTCTTTTTTTTTTTTTTATTGTAAGATAACAGTAATCGTAAAATTATTTACCATCTTCACCATCTCTAGGTGTTCAGCTCAGTTCAGTGGCATTAAGTACACGCATCCACATCCTCGTGCAACCATCCGCACCACACCTCTCCAACTCTTCTTATCCTGGAAAAGTGAAATTAGCAGCTGCTAAACACCAACTCCCCGTTTCTGCCTTCTACCAGCTCCTGGAGACCACCAGCTGCTTCCTTTCTGTCTCTGCGAATTCGACCCCTCTAGCTAACTCGTCTAAGTGGAATCACACAGTATCTGTCCCCTGGTGAGTGACATTTCACTCCGCTTCCCTTTTAAGGCTGAGTAATCGTGCACGCATATGCATTTTGCTTCTCTGTGTATCCATCAGCGGGGACTTGGGCTGCTTCTACCTTTTGCTACCGTGAATAATGCTGCCGTGAGCATGGGTGTGCAAATACCTCTTGAAAACTCTGCTTTTGTTTCCTGTGGCTGCATACCCAGAAGTGGAATTGCCAGATCATAGGGTCGTTCTATTTTTAATTTTTTCAAGGAACTGAGCTAGCGTTTTCCACAGTGGCTGCACCATGTGGATTTCCACCACCAGTGCGGAGCACTTGCTGTTTTCGCACATTCTCACAAGCACCTGCTGTTTTCTGGGGGTTTGTTTGCTTCGTTAGCACCCATCTTACCTGTGAGAGGTGGCCGAGACATCTCAACTCCTTTCCCCCGTGCTCCGCCCTGGCTCGGGGCCGCCTCCGGCTGAGAGGTGACCTGTGTCCCCAAGAAGCAGTTTGGCTTCTAGGTATCAAAGTGGTTTTTTTCTCTATCTAAGGCTTTTCCTCTTCAGATGGCTCCATGTTAAGGGAACTACATAGCAGAGACTGAGAGCAGGGATTCCGAAGCCAGAATGGTTGAATTAACATTTTAACTGCCGATCACAGGCAAGGAACTTCACTGTGACTTGGTTTCCCCATCTGCCAGATGGGTTTCATGATAATTCCTATATTGTAGTGTTACTGTATTTAATGAGTATCTTAAAAGTCATTAAAATAGTACCTAGCTTAGAGGAAGCATTCGATAACTACTGTGTGTGTTGTGTTATAGCCCCTGTTCATCTCACCAGTTCATTCAACATTAATACTCGACATAGACACTGAGGACCGGTTCATGTGCCAGACACTGTTATAGATGCTAGGGATAGAGCAGTGACCAAAACAGACAAAATTTCCTGCTGCAATAGAACAAACATTATAATGAGAGAGACAAAATACTCATTGATCGCACGCAAAATACTTTAAGAGTACTCCATGTAAGGAGGAGAAAATAAATGGGGGTGGGACGGGACTGGGGGGATTGGATTATATATTGAGGGGCCAGAGAAGGCTGAGGAAAAAGTCAGTGATCTTCATAACATATGTTTAATTAAGTATCTCAGAAATAAACTCAGTGTGGCCAACTGCTTCATCAATATATTTGTTGAAAACTGGAGTACGATCTAGATGCTAATGCAGATAGTTCCTAACCCTTGGTAGATGTTTTAACAGTTAAAAGAAAAAAAAATCTCAGAAGATTTGAGGAATCACATTTCTCACTAATAGCTTATGTGTGTGACAAATTTGGTATGTACTTAGAATCTGAGCCAGGGGCCACAGTTCAAGTGCCTGTGAGCTAAGGTGTTTAATCACCTGAGTGAGGCAGTTGGTGAGGAAAGGTCTGTGCCCACCTAAGGAGGAGGCTTGTCCTGTCTGAAGAGCCCAGACTCCTTAGACCCAACTGATTTTACCCAGGAGAATGAAGATCCAGTTTACTCTATCTTACATTTGTGTACATTTCATCTGTCATTAAAAAAAAAAAAACTAACTGGTTTGCTATTGTTTTAAAACACTATGCAGATGAAACAAAGCTTGTCTGTGTTTCACATCTGACCCATGGGTCACCTATTTGTTTTTTGTGCTCTTGGCAAAGAATGGCATTTGCTTTGGGAATAGAATCCTCTGTCTCAGCAATGTGTAGTAGAAAATTGGGGACATTTAATCTATGGTTTTCTTAAAGTATTTTTTTTCTTTCCCTTCCGACTTCCTCAGCTAAACTTGTCAGAGGCTCTGTGTGTAGGAGGCTCTGTGTCCTCTTGTCATAGGGAATATCTGACAAAGCAGAATTTAGAAATGTCCAGGAAGACACTGGGATCCAGAGAAAGAGAAAGACAAGGTGCACATGTGAGCGCGCGCACACACACACACACACACACACACACGGAATGTCACGTGGAAGAATAATATCTTCATAATAATAGAGTTTCTCTCTCACGGACTGGGAGAGGAGTCAGAGGTGTGTGAGCTTGCCCCATCCAGCCGGGACGGCACACACTGCTTGGCAGCGTACCTGGTGTCCTTAGCACAGAGAGTGGTCAAACCATACTTACAGGAAGCAAACCCGGAGGCGCCAGGATGGCCAAAGTCAGGCGTGGTTCTCAGGTTTGTGGAAGCCTAGTAGAGCGCTACTAGCTATGAGAGTCCATTCCTGGCTTTAAAAGTAAAAATGTCCATGCTGAGAATGTTTGAATGGAAAGAAGAGAATTTTTGTTTCCTCATTTTTCTGGAGACCATGCAAGCACATGTAAATCTGCTAAAACTGAAGGAAACGATGGGGCTCCTGTAAATGGCTGATACTGGAATTACCCACTACTGTTTAGATAGAGATGTGGATTCAGAATATAATCTGGATTCAGATATAATGATCGTACAATAAATGAATGATGGAGTAAACAATAAGCAGGTAATGACCTGAAAATTTAGATCTAGGCCCATGTCCGATTTCTGAGATTTGATTTGCTGCTGAGAGTTCCAATTTGTGATCAGATTTGTGTGGGTGCAGGAAACGGATGTCATATGGCAGGCAGAAGGCCCCTAGACCTACCTGTATTGTCCATAACTCTTGGAGAGACCCAGTGTTTCATCAATCATTCCTCTGTCTATTCTTCACTGTCGACCTTCTAGAATAGATCTAGTGAATACATCTTAGTGGGAGCACTAATCAAATATAAGATTTTTCCTTTTCTAGAATCCTTCCCCTCTTCCCAGATTTGGAGTCACAGCATCCTTGATTCAAGTACCCTTTATAAGTTGTGTAATGCTGAATGAGTTAGTTAACCCGTCGAAGACTTAGTTGCCTTATCTGTATGATTACCTCATCTGTATCATTTCTGTTATCTATGTTTGTTTCAGTATAATATGTATAAAATCATTGCCTGGCCATGAATGAAAGAGATGGCTAGGAGACTGGCGATAGTCTTGAAGGAAGGTATTTATTCATAAAGTACTTACCAATTCTTCATATCCCTTATTTCATTTTCTTTTTAAAATACCTCTCTATGTTAGACAAATCTACCTCTGTTTTAGGAAGAGGAGTACTAAGTATCAGTGGTTCAGAGACTTGCCCAGCACAAGGGGCCCCTTGTGTGATATGTGGCTTGCTCCCAGCCTAGCACTATGGTAGGAAATATGGAAAACGTCAGCAGGTAGCATAGGACTCAGTCCCCACTCTTAAGGAGCTCAAAATAACTTGGGGGTGATAGGCATAAGCACAGGAAACTGTTATGGGGCAGTACGGGAGAACGCAGGACGAGTGTAAGATCTCAGAGAACGGGGGCATTAAATGTGGTCTGGAGCAGACGGGAAGCTCTCACACAGGTGGTAGGACTCCTAGAACCTGTAGGGTGTAGATATCTAAATAGTACTGGGGGAAGAAATAGGGCTGATGATTTGTTCTGTTCTCACTTGCCTGGCAACACTGGGAAAATGGTATTTGCACGCAGCTTTGCCAATGGGGAAACTGAGGCTTCCAGAAAAATAAACTTCTTGCCCAAGAATATTGAGTCAGAGAACCAGGGGGTAGGGTGGGAAACAACACTAGGAAACAACCCCTATGAATGGAAGTTAGCCGAAACAAGAAACCAGAAACTTAGAGTCAAAGGATTCCCAGGTGTTGGGATATTCAGATAAAAACTACACATGACCAACGTAGATATCGCTGAAATCAGTCCATAAAGAGCAAGATCCATAAACATCGTGAAGCAATCACTTTTAAAAAGATACATTTTATTAAAAAGGTTTTTCCGGAAATAGAAACTCTAGTCATTGCGGTAAAAACTCAAAGGACAGGCTAAACACCTACACAGTTGATAATGGATTGGTGAACTGTGAGATAAATGCAAGCAAGCTCTCTAGAATGGAGCAAATAGAAATGAGGAGGTGGGGAACTCCCAGAGAGAGTAAGAGGTAGGTAGCTTAGAATAACAAAGTCTAGCATATTAGCAATATTAGTAGCCTATTGCTGCCATGACAAATCACCACAAACACAGTGGCTTAAAACAACACAAATTTATCTCACAGTTCTATAGGTTAAGTTTCTAACACAAGTTTTACTGACCTAAAACCAGGCTCTCAGCAGAGCTGTGTTTCTTCCTGCAAGATCTGGGAAGTAATCTACTGCCAAGGTCATTCAGGTTGTTGGCTGAATGCAGTTCCTTTTGTTGTAGGACTGAGGTTGTGTGTCCTTCCTGGCTGTCAGTTGGGAAGTATTCCTAGCTCCCCAGGACCTCTCTCTGGTTCTCAGGTGTGGCCCTCCATCTAGAATCGGCAAGAGTGTTTCAAAACCTTCTGAAACTTGGAATCTTTCTGACTTCTTCTGCTATATCTCTTATGCTTCCATGCTGGAGAGAGTTCTCTGCTTTCGAGGACTCATGTGATGACATCGGACCCACTCAGATCATCCAAGATGGTCTCCCTATTTCATGGTCAATTGATCGGTCACCTTTATTACATCCACTGAGACTCGGAGCTATGTAGCATTACATATCCACAACTGTGACACAAAGGTGTGAAGACCATAAAGGCCAGGATTCAGCACATCTCATCCCAGATGCACACAATGGGAAGAATGAGTAAGAAACTGTTTCTAAAGAGAAGTTTTCAGAATCATGTCAGAGAGCAGAATATCAGGGTTCTGAAGTACACAGACCCACAGCTAAAGAAGGCACGCTTCATCAAGCATGACAAACACAAAGAAGGCTAGTGCCTCGTTCTGCATGGAGCACTGGGTGTTGTGCACGAACAGTGAATCATGGAACACTTCATCTAGAACTAATGATGTAATGTATGGCGATTAACATAAGAATAAAAAAAAAAGAAGGCCAGTGCCTTACAACAGCCCTGTGAGATGCACATTATTGTTCCCACTTTGAAGAGGAGGTAAAAAGGGCAAGAGAGCTGTTTGTCAAAGGTCATTCTGGCCGCCTAAGTCAGGTCACGAATAGGGTGGTAGAGGTCCCTTCATGCCTGTCTTCTCCTGAAATTATGAATGAAGAAGATTGTGGAGCTGGCTTTTATGTGTCACAGAGCGTGTGCAGAGTATAGCCCCATGATGCTTTGGGAGTGCTCTGGTTATGGCTCATTTGCATACAACAGAAACCACTTTAGCTCGTTTAACTAGGAAATGATTTATTTCTGTGTGTAGCTGGCCACCACTAACATGGCCCACGTCCCAGTGTTGTGCCCTCACATAATACCTTCTCCTTGAGAGTAGGCTGAACATGATATTTTGATTCTAATAAATAGAATAAGGTAAATGTGATGGGGTGTGTTTTGCAAAATTAGGCAACCAAAAGACTGATTTCCATCTAGCCCATTTCTCTTCATTCTCACTTACTCACTCTGGTGGAAGGTGCCTGCCATGTTGTGAGCTGCCCTGTGGAGAAACTGACATGGTAAGGAACTTGAGCAGAGCTTCTGGCCAACAACCCGTGCTGAACTGAACCCTGCTAGTTGGGGAGCAGGACTCAGCGCACCATGGGCTCGAGTCTGGGAGCAGATCTGACCCTTTTATTGAACCTTCAGATGAGACATAAGCCTTGCATGACAGCTTGTTTGCTGCATATTGCCTGGATTCCTATCACACGTAAAGAGTAAGATGAGTCCTTGTAAGGTGTCAAGCCACTGCATTTTGGGGCAATTTGTTCCACAGTGGTGTAGTGGGTGGCAGACAAAAATCAGTGTTAGAGCTTAAGAGCAGGAGCTAGACTGATTAGGAAAGGTACAGCCAGAGACTGCTGAGTCAGGAAGTCAGTGACTGTGAGTTCTTCATCCATCCCCATTCTCTCACAGACAACGACCACCATAGGAAATAACCATGAATGAGATCATCTTTACGTCCTTTCTTATTAACTTTGTCATTCCTCCTTTCTTTACCCTCTTCGGCCCGTAATTTTATCTTGTTTTTGTATCTGTTTGCTCTTTCTCTCTTATACACACACACACACACACACCCCATTAGCAACACCTTTACTTCTTTTTTTCCTACAAAGATCTAAAGATGTTTTCTCTAATTGTAAACAGAATGCTGATTTAGCATAATAGGTTTTAGTATAATAGGTTTTGAGAAAAGGAACTATATATATGTATGTATAGCAGTAAAATATGGGAGCAAATTCTCCATGTTGAATATTCACTGGAACCAAAGAGCGTAGCACAAAGGGCAAGTCCCAAGAGGTATCTCCTCCAGGGCACAGGGACCAGGTCATTACAAAACCCTACACAAAGATTAACTTGCAAATTATTTTGTACTTCCTACACTAAGACAACACAAACTTTTCATTCCATGATCTGGGCTGGATAATGATGATCGTCAGCTTATTCTTAAAAACTGGGGCTAGGTGTTCAATGTTGGGAATGTGGTGTGGTTGCTAGATTGAGAATATCGCATAGATAATTCATGCCATGACTACTCTCTGGGATATTAGGAGATTAAAACAGTAAGAAAGCAACTAACGGAAGTCTAGGGTTCAGGGGAGGAAATGAATGACAGCTGTGCTAATATGTCTTCCCAGAACTCCAGGGCCACTAACTCTGGGGCATATGAACGTCTATGGCAATAAGCACAAATAGAGTTTATTCAGTTAAATTCCTTCAGCTCCTCCTCCTCTCCTGTGCCCTCCAGACCACCCTAACCCTATTCCTATGGGAAACTGTTTTTCACAATATCACAATATCACAATATCACACAGTAGATATCCAGTTAATTTAACAACAAAAAAAAATTATTGGAATACAAAATGATTTTAAAAAGTCATGTGAGACAGGTAAGTTCCCTCCAGGATGTAGATACACAAGGACTACACTGCTGTGATTTTCTGCAGAATAGAGAGGTAGCTAGGTGTGGTAGTAGTTGCTCACATTAATTCCTGTAATAATGAATACCTTCAGCATTGTCATGTCCCAAATATGTCTCTGTTAGTCCCAAATATGTCCGTATTAGTCCGGGAAAGATAAGGAATACAAGGAAATGTTCATACCGGTTTGCAGTCCCAAGCTTGCGCTTATACAAATATATCATTGTAAGCTACTTACATTATATGTACATAAGAGTAATATCTGAAAGTAAAATGTAATAAACTAAAGGCTCATATTGTAAAATCTAGAGCAATTTCTAAAAAATAGTGGTATAGCTAGTAAGAAGTAAAATAAATACTAAATAGAAACAATTAATCCAAAAGGAAGCAGGAATAAGAACAGATTAAGACATACAGAAAACAACCAGCAAGATGTCAGACTTAAACGGAACCATAGTAAATATAATTTAAATTTGTAACTTAAATAATTAATTATAATTCACCTGCACATTCTGAATAAAAGACACAGACTGTTAGACTGGATTTAAAAAAAGTAAAACACAATTCATTGCTGCTTAAAATAAATACACTGTAGATGTAAGGATATAAAATGATAAAGTCAAAGAATAGAAAACGAGACACAATTCAGCCCCATGGCACAGGACCCAGAAATCACAGACCACATAAGAAAGAGAGAAAGAAAAAAAAAAAGATTTAGTCATTGTAACTTTAAAAACCTTTGCTCCCCAAGATACCATTCAGAAAATTAAAAAGCAATCAATAGCTTGAAAGAAAATATTTATAATACATGTATCTGGCAAAGATCTTGGAGCAAGAATATTTAAAGAATACTTACAACTCAAGAAGGAAAACTACTCAGTAAAAAATGGACGGATGATGTGGACACTGTAAGAATGAAGATGCACAAACAACCAAGTACATGATGTTTTCACAACTTTAATTATCGGGAAGATACAAATTGAAGCCACAATAGGATATTACTACGGTAGTCAAAATCAGCAAGTTGCCCAAATATCCATCACCATGTGAATATATTGATACAGCATAACATTGAATCATGTTCATATCCTAACAACATGAACTGCCTACTTCTATATGCATCAAAGTAGAAAACTCGTAAAAATATTTTGTTGATCAAAAGAACACTTACACAAACAGTACATACTATTTCCATGAAAAGAAGGAACTAGCAAAACTGATGTATGGTTACAAAAATGAGATCAGGAGTTTCCTTGACCTCGGGTTGGTGCAATTGACTATAATCTGACTTGTTAAGATAAGGGAAATACTCTGCAAGTAGACTTTGGTAGCAAAGCCCACTGAACTTCATACCTAAAATGGGATGCATTTTATCGTGTGCAAATTATACCACAGTAAGTTAATTCAAAATAAACTGAAGCAAACAAGTCAAAGGACACTTATAACCTGGAGGCAAGGGTTTAAATATAAGTAATATACCAACTTTCAAATAGGAATTAATTCACAGATAGTAAGCCAGGCAAACACATGCATAGGGCATCCATCACTAGAGATGACCTTCATTTAGAAGAGAGGATTAACTATTAATGATGATTAATAATTAATAATGATTAACCATTAACATGATTAATAATGATTAACCATTAACCATGGTGAAACCAGTTGTTTGGTTGACGGAGTGTTGTGAGGTATCAATGTCTTATCCATTCTAAAAGGCATTCATTATTAATCATTTCAGGTTTAATATGCTTTTTCCTCCTGACTTGTGAAAACCTTTACACATACTGATATTGCCCTAAGATTTTTTGGTTTGTGTTCTGTGTGTATGAAGTGTTCAAAGTTTTTGTGGTTGTTTTAGTTTAGTTGTTTTGTATTTTTTTTTTTTGAGTATTGAGAGTTCTTTGCTTTTCATATATTGTGAATAAAGGTTTTATATATTATAAATAAAAGTTCTTTTTATATTATGAAAAAATTAAAAATTTTCTCCCAATCTAGAATTGTCTCTTCGATCTTCTAAATATGTCTTCAGATGAGGAGACAACCTGATTTTTGATAGTCAAATATATCATTTTTAAGAGATTCTGCTTTTGATGTTATGGCTAATAACTGCATAAACAAAGTTCTCAAAAAATTCCCTCTTAACTTTTCCTCTAGAATATTTATAATTATAGGTTTTATATTTAGGTCTCAGGTCACTCGGGATTAATTTTTACATATGGTTTTAGGGTGAACAGGAGTTTGTTATTTGCAGAAGGATATCCCATTGTCCTTGTACCACTTCTCCCCCAAATTACATTTATAATGTTGCCAAAAACAAGTTGCCCTTATATGTTTCCATCTGCACTCCCAATATTTTTTCCCCAAAAATTTTTATTATGAGGTTTTTTCAACCATACAGAAAATTGGAAAGACAAAAAAAAAAGTCAATACAATGAACATTATTATGTTCACCTCCAATTGTTAATAGCTTTCTGTATTTCCTTTATTTGTGTTTCTTTCTCCAAATTGTGCGTGTGTGTGTGTGTAACCCTGTTTCCCCATCATTGTGCAGGCTGCCACCAGCCTTCATTCCCTGAACACTTGCTTTGTGCCAAGACCTGTGCTTGGGGATTTGTATGGAACATCTCATCAAATTCATGCCTCAACCCCACCACATAGGTGCTTTTCTTATTTCCATTTTTATAGAAGAGACTTGGGTGTATAGATGTCTCATTTCTGATCTCAGAGGATAAGCACTAGAGTTTTCATAGGTATTCTCCATCACTGTAAGAAAGTTCTCCTCTTAGGTTACTGAGGGTCTTTTATAAGAAAGGGGTGTTGGATTTTGTCAAATGGTTGTTCTGTGTCTTGAAATGGCCATATTGGTTTCCATCCTTCCTTCTTTCCTTGCATTCCTGGAATAAAACATCCTTGGTCATGAGATAGTTCCTCTTTTAAAATATTGTTGGAGCTGCTCACTAAACTTCTGTTGGGAATTTTGCATCTACATTCATGAGAAATATTTGTCTGTATTTTGCCTCTCTTATAATGTCATTATCTGTTATTGTTAGCAGTGAAATGCTGGTCCCGTAAAATGAGTTCGAAAGTATTTCTTACTTTTTAATTATCTGGATGAGTGTATATAGAATTTCTATTATATCTTCCTGAAATGTTTGGTATAATTCAAAACTGAAGCCATTTGAGGCTGGCGTTTTCTTTGTGGGAATGTTTTTAAGCATAAAATTAATTTGTGTAATTTATATAGGGCTCTTCTGGTTATTTATTTCTTCTTCATTGAGCTTTAATGGTCTGAGTATTTCGAGGAATTTATCCATTGCATAGAAGTTGTGGTAATCATTTGCATAGTGTTGTTAATTATAGTCCCTTGTTATCCTTTTACCATCTGTAGGATCATGGCGATGTCAGCTTTTCCTTCTTGATAATAATAATTTTTGTTTCTCTCCTATTCCTATTCAGTCTGTTTGGAGTTTTATCTGGTTTGTTAATCTTCCAAGAGAACCATCTTTTGATTCCATGTACTTTCTCTATTGCTTTTATATTTTCCAGTTGATGAATCTCTGTTCTCATCTCTGGTACTTCCTTTCGTTCTAAGTTTTCTTTTCACTTGCTCTTCTTTCTCTAGTTTCTTAAGGTGGAAGATGAAGTCATTGTTTGGAGACATTGCTTGTTTACTCATTTCATCGTACAGTGCTTAAATTTACTCCTAAGTTCATCTTTACTAGCATCCCAGTTTTTGATATGTTGTGTTTTAATTTACATTCAAATAAAATTGATTTCTAATTTCCATTTTAATTTCTCCTTTGATCCATGTGCTCTTTAGAGTGAATTATTTAATATCAAATATTTGCAGATTTTCTACAGACCTTCCTATTATTGACTTCTAATTTTATTCCATTTTGGCTAAAGAACATATTCTGTATGACTGGAACTACTTTAAATTTATTTAGACTTGTTTTGACCAGACTGCTTTATATGCCAAAGGGGTCAAGTAGTTTGATTATGTTGTTTATATCTTATCTGTCTTCTTTGATTTGTTTGTGCCCTTTTTCTATCGATTATTGAGAGAAGGTTAATGAAATCGCTGACTTTAGCTGTGGATTTGTCTATTTCTCTTTGCAGTTCTATCCATTTTGGGTTCTTTTATATTAAAACTGCTACTAAGTGTCTAAAGGTTTAGAATTTTTATGTTCTCCCTATGGATTTATCCCATCATCCTTATGGTCTTACACATTTTTATTCCTGTTAATATTCTCTGATAGGAAATTTATTTTATCTGAATCTAATCTGTTTTATTGTTAACTAGTGTTAGCATGATATAATTTTTCTATGATTTTATTTTTAACCTATTTGTCTCATTATATATATTTTAATGTAATCTCATAATGTCTAACATTTAATTGGTGTGTTTAGACTATTTACATTTAATGAAATTATTTATGTTAGGTTTAAATCTATCTTGCTACTTTTTATTTTTATTTGTTTATTTATTTTTTAAGTAGGCTCCACACCCAACCTGGGGCTCGAACTCATGACCCTGAGATCAAGAGTCACATGCTCTACCAACTGAGCCAGCTAAGGGCCCTTATTTTGCTATCTCTTAAAATTTGTATTACCTGGGGCGCCTGGGTGGTTCAGTCGTTAAGCGTCTGCCTCCGGCTCAGGTCATGATCCCAGAGTCCTGGGATCGAGCCCCGCATTGGGCTCCCTGCTCGGCGGGAAGCCTGCTTCTCCCTCTCCCTCTCCCCCTGCTTGTGTTCCCTCTCTCGCTGTGTCTCTCTCTGTCAAATAAATAAATAAAATGTTAAAAATGAAAAAAAATTTTATTACCTGTTCTTTTTTTTTCCTTCTTTAACAGCTTTTCTGCTTTCCCTTGGACTGAATATTGTTATGATTATTTTATTTCCTTTGTTGCTTATTAGCTATAATTTTTTATTTTGTTCTTTTAGGAGTTAACTCAGTGGTTATAATGTACAACTTTAACTTATATTTTCACAAGTGTTATTATTTTAGTTTAACCCATCAATTTCCCTTTAAAGAATGTTTTAAAATAACATATAGTTTTAAATATCATATTTATTATATTAATAATATAATTTAATATATGGTATATTTTATATAATTTTATATTTTTATATATATTGTATCTTACATATATTTTTTCCCATGTAGTTACCATTACTAGTACTTCCATTCACTTTTACGAACCTGTATTTCTATACGGTATCATTCCCTTCTGTCTGAATGACTGACATTAACATTTCTTATAGTTGACGTTCACCCATGATGGAATATTTCAGCTTTTCTATCGATGAAAAAGTCTTTACTTCACCTTTAATTTTGGAAAACATTTTTATGTTTTTCTGAACTTACAATTTTTGGATGACTTTTTTTTTTTTTGTCTTTCACTACTGTTTTCTAGCGTAGATTGTTCTGATAATTAATCTGCAGCCCTTCCTTACTCTCTTTCTCTATATGTAGCATGTTTCTTTTTTTCTTTATGTTTCTTTTTCTCTGTCTTTTAGGACTATCTTTTCACCAGTATTTTATAGAAATTTGATGATGGGCTTTGCTGTATTTTTTTTTCCATTTTTTTAATATTTCAGGCTCATCGCCCTTTTTAAATCTATGGGTCTATAGTTTTTGTTACATTTGGAAAAATTTTGGCCAATATTTCCTCAAATATTATTTTGCTCCTTCTTCTTCAGGACACCACTTACACATATCTGAGGCTTTTCGAGTGTGTCCCAGAGCTCACTGATGCTTCATTTTTTTATTGTATTATTTTCTGTTCTCTGTGCTTCACCTTGGGTAGTTCCCTCATGTTCACTAATTTTTCTTGTAAAACATCAGGTCAGCTCTTCATGCCATCCAGTGTATTTTCCACTTCACACATTCTAGCTTTCATATCTCAAAATACAATTTAGATCTTTTAATATCTTCCATGACTCTACTTACCTGTTTGAACATAGGGCATGCTGCTATAGGAACTGTTTGTTGTCCGCTTCTGCTAATACTGTCCGCAACAGTTATGGGTTAGTTTTGATGGATTGATTATTTCACCCAACTTCTACTTTATAGATGACCATACTTCACATGGAGCTTTTCCTGTATTCCCCCTCACAGACCCCTCTTATTGTTTCCCATAGAAATTGGAAATGGCATTTTTTTAATAAAGTGGTTTTTTTACTATCTAGATCTCCTAGTAGAATATTAGCTAAGCAAGGAAGGACTGTGTCTGTTCTCTTTTATTGTTTTGTCTGTATCAGATAGTCCCTAGTTCTTGCTTGGAAAGGAAATCAATATTTATCAAAAATAAATTTTTATACCAAAATTTTTCCATCATGTAATGATGTTGATGGGGCTCCACGCACTTCTCCAGGAAACATTATCTGTGCATAAAGGAAATGATACATTCTGAGTTCTAGCCTTCTTCCTTTCAAAAAAGTCATACATTGTATTTCTCTCTAGACAGACTTAAGCAGATAAAGGAGAAATAAAGACTCAGATTTCTGTGCCTGGCTTTCTGTACAAAGTAACATGATGAACTTAGATTGAACCATAAAAGATATCACGTAAGGGTTATGGGATAGGTTCTAGAATCATAGTTCTGAGGTTCAAACTATAAAACTGATTTTATATATATATATATAATATTATAAAATATATATGTATATTTTTTAGAGAGGGGGAGAGAACAGTGGGGGATGGGCTGAGGGAGAGAGAGATTCCCAAGCAGGCTCCATGCTGAGCACAGAGCCTGATGCAGGGCTCGATCCCATGACTCTGAGATCACGATCCGAACCGAAATCAAGAATCAGACACTCAACTGACTGAGCCAGCCAGGCACCCCTAAAACTAATATGTTTAAATTGATACCATAGAGGGGCGCCTGGGTGGCTCAGTTGAGCATCTGCCTTTGGCTCAGGTCATGATCCCCAGGTCCTGGGATCGAGCCCCACATCGGGCTCCCTGCACTGTGGGGAAGCCTGCTTCTCCCTCTCCCACTCCCCCTGCTTGTGTTCCCTCTCCTGCTGTGTCTCTCTCTGTCAAATAAATAAATAAAATCTTTTTAAAAAATAATAAATAAATAAATAAAAATTGATACCATAGATAATATCTTCTAGCAAATATTTTCTCAGTCTTGAAAACGTCCTGGGGCTGGAACAGTTACAGACCGACAGAGCGGTTATGGAAGCCACATCTGTCTATCTCAGAGGATGCCCTAGTGAGCACCACAGACACCCTCTTCAGATGCCAGGCCCGCCATCCTGTAACTGTCAGAGCACGCTTTCCGAGCCGACTCGGGCTGGTCCGGTTCCTACATCAGCCACAGAGATTGTTTTCGCTAAGGCTGCCATGTTCTGGTTTTTTAGTAGCCCCATTTCTGGGAACAAAGCCTACACGTTTCTGATGTCGAAAAGGGCCAAGGTTCTAAAGAATATAGCCTGTCTACTGCTTTTGTTGGTTTAGTTAAAATAGTCCACACTTCAGAGTCAAACTGACTTGGATTTATATCTAGCCAAATACCACCAGTGTTTATTCAGGCAATTTATGACTTCTATGAGCTTTCATTCCCTTTCTTTCTGCGTGAGTGAGATAACAGTGTTTACCTAATAGAGATGTGCTAGAGATTGACTTGTATATACTTATGTATATAATATGTTTATTTATGTGTGTAACATTTATTTATATTCATATATATGTATAAATTTGTGCATACATATATATGTATGGGCATAAAATAAAATGACATATATTAGGTAAAAATGATCATTTTAGAAATTCTGTCTGCCTTTTTCCAGGCCTCGGAGTTCTATTATACTATCTTTAAAAAAAAAAAAAATTACATCACCTTAAATATGATTGTTTTTAGAACTGATCCTCTAAAACTCTTTCCTCCCCCTAGGTTGTAATCTCACTTTACCAGATGTTACTAATTATTTGATGATTTTTTTACCAATATTTCATACCTAGATTTCTTGTTTTCCAAACCAGAAGATGCAGTCTCTTCCGAGCAGCAGAAGCAATGCCATTGTGCACAGTAGACCCTCTAAGCCCATACTGCTCTGTTGAGTGATCGGGTACGCAGAGGACATGGCAGGCTGTGGCATGTGGGTGGTGGGGGGCAGAGTGGCAGGGCCCATGGGCATCTATAGCAAAGCTAGAAAAGAAGGCTGCAGGAACCTGGATGGCCGTCCCTTCCTTTAAAAGTGCCCTTCCAAGACGCTCAGCCTGTGTGCTTTCCTGGGGTAATGGGCCAAATCATGTAGGCAAGCAGGCCTCAGTTACACAAATCCTTGCCTGCAGATGGAAGACAGATGCAGGGCTGAGGAGCAGAAAGCAGTGAAATCTTTTTCCACATGGATCTGTGGACTCCTTCATCCTTCAGGTCCTCTGGAGACCATGCAGAGCTGTCTGCTGAGGCTGCTGGGCAGTCACTGACCCACTGCTCTCCACCGTGTGCTGAGGGGACACCGTCCTGCTCTTCACTGTAAAGCCACGTTAGCCGTCTTGGACAACTGAAGAAATCAAATGCCCCTTCATGAAGGTGTTCCAATTAACTGCACACACACACACACACACACACACACACACACACCTTTCCTCACATCTAACAGGCTATCAGTGAACAGCAACCACTGGACTTGGAAGGCACCCATTCATCAGGGCCAGTAATGATGCTAAAAACTACGATTGACTATTCCTAAGTAAAGTGAGCAATTTCCAGTTTATTGATAGTAAAGTAACAACCATCCAAAGTCAGGGAAGAGAGTATCTGCTTCATTCAACAGTAGACACAAGATTCTGAAACAATCTTTTCACCCCCTTTTTCCCATGGTCGTTTCTTTGTGAGCCCTTCCCCCAGTGGCACAATTAAAGTTTGAAGTAAAATATTTATGGGAGAAAGCAAGGTCATAACAATTTGGCTTATTGAGGCATAATGTACATACAGTACAGTCACCCTCTGTAGGTGTCCAGTTTAAATAGTTTTTATTTTTTTTTAACATTTTATTTATTCATTTGAGACACAGA
>NC_138379.1:92608409-92627500 GCF_054177405.1 Leptonychotes weddellii | reverse complement strand
AAATAAAATCTAAAAAAAAAAAATATATCTAGTCATGTATCCACCACTGCAATCAAGGTATAGAACGACCTTTCTATCCTCCACCTCAGACCATCATGGACCTGTTTTTGTCCCTTTACTGTTGCCATTTTTCTGATGCCATATAAACAGAGCCATATGATATGTGGACTTTTGGGTCTGGATTTTTTCACTTATTCAGCTTTGTATTAAATGTTGATCTCTGACTATCATGTGAAATACTTTTCAGGTCAGGGGTCATCAAATTTTGATTAGAAATTTTTGGAATTAAAGCCTTTCCATGCCACAGTTTTAATCCTATGATAGGATAATTTAGAGTTAACACCATCATCATCACTTATGGTTTACTGAAAGTGGATGGTGTCTGTGTTGAAGCTGGATACCAGTCTCTCTTTTGCCATCCTCTGAATACTCTTCCCAAAGACATCTATTTGGTACAATTGCACTAAAGTGAGCTGTAGGGCCGTTTTCACTGCATGTGGACCCCAGTACTGCCCTCAGCCTGCATGAACATACCTCCCTGAGCTCTAGACCCCATCTGAACTCACCATCTTTACGGGCCTGGATGATGGTGACCTTGGGTTTATCCTTCAGTGGGAGCAGTTGTGGCTGTTGAAAATATGGAAGATGGTGTCAGAAGGTGGCACAGTTGGTTTTTCATTTCTGTGCCTAGTCCCGTAGACTCCATCTGGGGCTCCATGAGATACGAACACCAAGAATGTGCTGTCTGAGGGCTCGTGCTCTGGGTGGGTTGCTGATGTCTTTAGCACCAAATCCACGGCCTGAAAGAGTGTATCTTTAAACATCAGATCATAATACCTACCCTTTCTCCCAGCCATGCTTTGAGCAATAGAATAAATGGGAAGTGCCTGACACAGTATTTGTCACATTAACTGCTCGTAAGTGTACAATTCAGCAGCATTAAATACATTCACAGTGTTGTGTAGCCATCGTCACTATCTATACCCAAAACTTGCATCATTCCCAACAGAGACTCTGTACCCGTTAAACAATAACTCCTTATCCTGTTCTCCCGGGCCCTGGGAATCTCTATTCTACTTTCTCTCTTTAGGAATCTGCCTATTCTAGGTACATCCTGTGACTAGAATCACACAGTACTCGTCCTTTTGTGCCTGGCTTATTTCTTTTTTTTTTTTTTTTTAAAGATTTTATTTATTTATTTATTTATTTAAGAGAGAGAGAGAGAAACAGCATGAGAGGGAGGAGGGTCAGAGGGAGAAGCAGACCCCCCGCCGAGCAGGGAGCCCGATGCGGGACTCGATCCCGGGACTCCAGGATCATGACCTGAGCTGAAGGCAGTCGCTTAACCAACTGAGCCACCCAGGCGCCCATGCCTGGCTTATTTCATTAAATGTGTTTTCAAGATCCATTCATGCTGTAGCCTATATCAAAATTCCATTGCCTTTTGTGGCTGAAGAATATTCCATTTTAATATATATACTAGATTTTCCTTATGCATTCGCTTGGTTTTGGACATTTAGATTGTTTTCACCTTTTAGCTACTGGGAAGAATGCTGCTATGAACAGTGGTGTGCAGATATCTGTTCAAATCACTGCTTTCAGTTCTTTGGGATATATACTTAGGGGTGGAAGAGGTGAGTCATATGGTAGTAGCATATTCTGAGAAACCACAAAACTGTTCTCCACGGTGGCTGCACAATTTTACATTCCCGCCAGCAATGCTCAGATTTCCAGTTTCTCCACATCTTCACCAATATCTGTTAGTGTGTGTGTGTAGTTTGTGTGTGTGTTTTAATAGCCCCCCCAGAAGGTGTGACATGGCATCTCATTCTCTCAAATCCCACTTACTGAGGTGAATAATCGTTTTAATACGCTGTTAGACATAATTTAGTAGTATTTTGTTGGAGATTTTTGCATCTATATTCGCAAGGGATATTGGTCTGTAATTTTCTTATCTTACAATTTCTTTATCTAGCTTTTTAATTCTAGCCTCAGAATAAGTTAGAAGGTACCCCTACTCTTCAACATTTTTTAAAGAGTTTGAAAAGGATTGGTATTACTACTTCTTTAAATGTTTGGTGGAATTCACCAGTGAAAACCTCTGGTCCAGAACTTTTCATTGTTGTACAGTTTTTTATTGCTAATTCATTCTCCTTAATAGTATAAGTTCATTCTGAATCTCTCTGTCTTCACTATTCAGTCTTACTAGGTTGTGTGTTTCTGAGGATTTGTCTATTTCATCTGTTATTCAATTTGTTAGTGTACAATTGTTCATGGTACCCTCATAATCCTTTTTATCTCTGTAAGGATAGAAGAAATGCCCCCACTTTAACTTATGATTTTAGTTATTTGAAACTTCTTTTTTTCCTTCTTTGTCCATTTGACTGTTTTTCTATTTTGTTGATCTGTTCAAAGAACCCAATTTTGGTTTCATTCATATTCTCTCTGATTTTCTTATCCTATTCAGTTATCATACTTTTCAGCTTCAGAATTTCTTTTTGGCTCCATTTCATAATTTCTCTTATCGATATTCTCATTTTGCTCATATATCTTGTTCCTGTCTTTGCCCATGTCCTACTTTGGCTTTTTGAGCATCTTTAAGTTGTTGAAAGTCATTGTCTAATAAGTGTGCTACCCGGGATCCTTAGGGATGGTCCCTTTTCATTTGTTTCGTTCCTTTGAACGGCTCATGTTTCCCTATTCCTTCATATACCTTGTGATTTTTTTGTTAAAAACTGGATATCTGAATTTTATAATGCTAGAACTCTGGAAATCAGTTCTTCTGCTGAACCCCAGGGCTTGTGGCAGTTTTTGTTTTTGGTGCTGTAGTTATTGCTTAGCTTCTCTCGGCACCAGAGATCTGCTGAAGGTGAAAGCTACAGGTGTTCTCAGGTATTTTCTGAGCCCGGGCACAGGTAGTACCTTACTAAATGTTTCCATATTTGTGGTTGACTTTGAATGTCCCAGTGAAACAACAGCTAAACATGTGCAGCTCCTTTAAATTCTCTGGAAGTCATGTCAGTCCATGGGGATTGAAGCAATGGCATCCAGCTTTTCTGCCTACCAGTCAGTGATCCCACACAGCAATACAAGGTGAGAACCAGAGCCCTGATATTTGGAGCACAGGGGCCTCTTTGCCCACTCTGGGTCCATCCGATGGCACCATAAATGCAGGCTGCTGTTCCCACAGCTCCTGGCCCTGGGACCGCGGGAGGGATGAGGGATCAGTGGCTAGCAGTGCACTCACAGCTGAAGTGGATGGAAATTAACTGCAATTCACCAGTCAGCCGTTCCCTGGAAGCTGCAAGTGTTTGAATCAACTCCAGAGTTCCAAAATCATCACCTCAGATCTTGGCACTTCCTACTCCTCTGTCCTCCCTGCTGTCTCTCCCGTGCTGGCCATTTTTTACTTGCAGTGCCTCGATCCGTCCCCTGCTCTTATCGTCCCTGCTTGGTTGCTCTATGGATCATACTCACTGGGCTTTATTATCAGCAAACTCTGAGTTGTATTTGGAGGAGATCTGCGAGCAGTAGAAGAGAGGGGTGGGGTGTTCCAGCCCCACGTACCCGCGCACCGAGGTATTACCACAGTTCTGCCAGAGGTTGTGTTCTCTCTGACATCAGTGCCTCCTGGGAGCGCTGCTATCCAGCTCCCACCATATCATCTCACCCTGGAACCAAGTGTGTGTGTGTGTGTGTGTGTGTGTGTACATACACTACTCAAGGAGTTATGGGTTATAGATACCAGCTCTAACTTTCTTCATTTTAAAGTTGAAGAAAGTCATTCCAGAGACTTTTAATGAACAGCCTCCAGTTACAAAGCTGGTTCATCATTAGGCTCATCATAGGGACCATGGAGGTATCTGTGTACTACATGGGGAAGGGCTTCTCCCCCTGGCTGGGAGACTCTCTTCCACGTGCACAGTGTGATGTAGTTCTTCGGGTTCTCCTTTCGTCCCAGTGATATCATGCTGGGCCCCTCAGGCCTGGGACGTGGTCAGTCTCTATGACAGGTGACGAGAGCCAGACAAGCGCAGCTCCTCTTTTCTTATGTTGGATAAATCTACAGAGCGTAGGCAGGTTCGATGTATCATGCTGCTTTTCACACATCCACAGCATGGTCAGAGTCCCACTATCGAAGGTAAGACAGCTATTTGTTTGTTGGCTAATTTCTGCCAGAACTATTTCTTTACTCTCTCCTACTAACAGATAGTGGGAGGAATTTCTGAAAAGAAGCAGAGGGGATGGGCAATGGACTCTAACCCAAGGTATGATTAAAAGAACAGAACCCCAGAGGAGTGAGGAAGAGCACATATAAGCTTTTTATTGAGTGATCGATAGAATGGATGGATAGATGGACTTGAATATTTCCCTCCTTCCTTCTCCCTTCTCTTCCATTTAGCTAAACTTTATCTAATATTCAAAATCCATCTCAAGTTTTTTGAACATTAAAGACATTCTCTACCTACTTCAGTCTACACTGATCATAACTTTTTTTGTGCCTTCTTGGGGCATTATTCTTATGGTCTCTGTATAAAAATAAATATTTGTAGCATCTATATTGCATGCATTCCAGAATTACTACTTATTTCATTATTGCATATCTATTTTTCCTAATAGAATGAAAATCCCTACTGTAATTATTTTTTAACACTTTTGGTACCTCAAGACATCACTGAAAAAGATATTTTCACCCTTTGGGTCTCTGCACATGTTTTGTTTTGTTTTGTTTTTTTAAAGATTTGATTTATTTATTTGACAGGGAGAGACACAGCGAGAGAGGGAACACAAGCAGGGGGAGTGGGAGAGGGAGAAGCCGGCTTCCCGCCGAGCAGGGAGCCCGATGTGGGACTTGATCCCAGGACCCTGGGACCATGACCTGAGCCGAAGGCAGACGCTTAATGACTGAGCCACCCAGGCGCTCCTCTGCACGTGTTTTTTATCTAGGGAACTACGAACCTCAGTTTAACCTCCTCTCCCCCATTCCACTCATTGATCGTCTCACCCTTCCAGCCTCCGTTTTGCATAGTTGCAGCAATCTTTCATGAGAACAAAGTTTGGGTTTGCCTGTGGATTCTGCGGATGCAGACTCTGCTTCTAGTAAGAGTTTCTGCAAGAGTGTTAGAAGTCATGGCATTAAGTTGTGATACCTGGTCTACTCTCTGTCTTATTGGGTCCCATAACGCTATTCCTCCATAGAAAACATCACAGAGGAGGGCACTCATTCTCTTGAAAGAGAAGAACACTTTGTAAGAAGACCTCTTAGCTTGAAAGAGTTTTAAATTTGTCCAACATCTTGTTCACAGAGATGGATTATGGTCAGGTGAGCTTACACTTCTTTGTGGGGAAAGTCACCTGATTATAAGATCTAGCCAAGAAGCAGAGATGCATTCATGTGAGTCTTTGGTGAAGACTAGAAGGAAAGAGGCCTAATGAGGTTCTGTTGGTCTGCCTCAGTTCTTGGAATTGTAAGAATGGCCCTTAAATGTAGTCTGTGTTCCTAGGAATTGTCTGGATTCTCCCTGAGATCAAGGGAAGTGACTTAACGTTTTGCATCGGTACCTCCCTCCCATCTCCCCACAACACACATGGATAGAGACACTGCTTTGACTTTTTTGTTTCCCATATGATGTTATTAAAAATCTGGGTTCTTGCGTCTAGTCAGTGATGAAGGAGAGGCTTTCTTTGCTGTCAGTGGTGTTTTTGTTGCTTTCCTTCCCTGCTGATTGTGCGCTGGCTAGGGGGCAGGGCAGCATGAGGTGAGGTCTGCTGTGGTGGTGATGGGGGCGGGAGGAGACCCAGGGCTCAGGACAGAGGGCGGTCTCCCGAGATGTTGAGGATCATCAGAAAGGCAGCTGTAGGCTGGGGGATGTCAATAACCGTTTCTCTTCTGACGTAGTATTCACTTGACTTTTGGGAAATGATTCCCCCAAAGACCTACATGAGCCCCCAGAGAAAGGAAAAGAACTGGGCAGAAGGGCTCTTTTGGCTTTACTTGCTATGAGCCTAGAGTGGAGTAAGGACATGATCAGAATTAACAGTGTGTGTGATCCAGAGTCACAAATGACAGCATTTTCGTAGACCTCTATGTTTTCAGTGTAGCATCATTGGATAGAGAGGGCTGCTTATTTAAGAATCACTACATCTGAATAACCACAAGAATGGACTTTGGGAGCAGGCTTAAGTTTTCCTTCTACCACCGAGTAGCCATGTGAACTTAGATTTCATAATGTCCCTGTTCTTCAGTCTTCTCCATGGAAAATGAGGACAAAACTAGCCCTATCCTATTAGATTTTTGTGAGGATTCAGTGAGTTCATATACAAAAAGTGGTTCCAGCAGCGCCTGCATATATTAAGCTTTGTTTAAACGTTAGCATCATTATTATTATTTAGCTACTACAAACATCACGTGGACTCAGGAAACAATGGGATCAGAATCAGGTTTTATATACACATGTGTGTTTCACAAGGAATCACAAAGTAACAATGTTGCCTCCCTGCTATTGCTCCTAGGGATTGAGGTGAGGTATTTCAGTCTAGGGGTCAGTGCTGTCTCCAATTCTCAGGATACTGAAGTCATCTGGTGCTTTGCTCCAGACCCCTTTTATTTTTCCTATTTCACTGTGATCTCATCCAGTCCCATGGCATTAAACTGATTGCTCCCAATTTTATGTCTCTGGTGCCTCTGATGTCCAGAGTTATGTAATCAACCCTCTTCTTAACATCTACTCTTGGATATAGGATAGGCATCTTGAATTTAATGAATCCAAACCTTTGATATATTCAACCATCCTAATTGATTTTCTCTTGTGTTTCTGCTTCTTTCATAAATGACACTATTAGCCACTCAACTGCCAAGCTGAAAACCTAGAGGTCCTCCCAGATCCCACTATTTCCCTCCCGCTCCACCCATTTCATGTCCAGATCCATTCCAGCAGCATATCCTGTTGACTCTACCACCAAATTATATCCTGCGTATCAGTTCTTAGCTGCCCATTACTACTCTCCTGTTCCCAGTACCCATCAGCTCCCGTATGGATCACTGAAATAACCTGAACACGTATTTGTCTGCTCCTCGCCTGCTATATTCCATTGCCGTAACAGTGACCAGAATGGCATTTTTAAAAGGTACATAAGACTTTTTCTTTCTTCACTTCTGAAGCTCATTCACTGTACTTTCTGCCCTTAGTGCAATGTCTTTGAGAGCAAAGATTCTATAAAAATACATGTAAATATCCTTGAGAATAAAACTTACATCATAATCATAGACATCCATCAGATAATTTCACAATCCCTTCTCTGAGGAGACACTTTGGATTAACTTTTCCTTCTGGGCCATTGTCACTGAATGAAAAGCTCCACTGGATTCTTATCACACTTAGAATAATACCCATGTGGCTTTTACATACTGTTCGAGGACCTATATGACCAAATCCCTGCCTAAACTTTGACTTCCTTTCATTCTTGCTCAACAACGAAAATATTTTTCCTGTGTATTTCTCAAACACCCCATGCCTCTTTCCGCCTTGAGAACTTTGCACTTACCTTCTCTATTTGTGGTTTTCTCTCCCTACTTCCAGGTAAGACTGGCTTTTGTTATTCATGTCATTAGCATGACTGTAACTCATCATTTAATCCAGGGAGCCTTCTTGTCATTTGCTACCTACCCTATCCCATTATCATCTTTTCTTTTTCTTTATAGCTCTTACCAATATCTGCAAACATTTCATTTACTTTTTTACTTCTGATTGCCACCCCTTTCCCACCAGAGTCTCAAATCCATGTGAGATTTTATTTTAAAGTTCTATATGCCCAAGGGGAGGAAGAGTGATTGGCAGTAGTTACTCAACATTTCTGTTGAAAAAAAAAAAAAAGATATGAATGAATAAGGGAAGGGAGGAAGAAGGGAAGACAGGAACTGTAAGTTTTAAGAATATCAGATTAAATTTTCACCTACATGGTTCACACACTGCTTCCCCTTGGCAAGGTTGGGGGCAGGATGTCTGGGCCCTATTATCAATTGAGTACATGGCCCTTGAAATGAGAGTGAATGGGTTCTGTTAGAAGAAGCCCAATGTGACAGGAGCATGGAGAGCTGTGCATAATGGGATCAGAGCTGCGATTGGAGAGGCAGAATGCATGCCTGCTTAGGAACTGTGGGCTGTGGCTTCTGGAAAATGAGAGGACAGCATGTTTCAAGTCATGGAAAGACATTTTCTTGAGCACTCCATTTTGTGCCCTGTTGCCCTGTTGCCATGAGTATTTAGTAGCTTCCTGAAGCAGAAGTGTTGGATCTGGCACAATGAAGCCCACGAGGAACATTTCTAAGACTTCTAATTGTAAAATTAAAACAACAACAAACTAACAGAAAACCAGAAAGTTGGGAAATGAATGGCACTTGGTTTCTGCAGAAGAGATGACTTGTTCATTCTATCATTATCCAAAAACTTAGATTGTTTATTTTAGGGGGGCAGGTACATATTGCTAGAGAAATGGCTTAAAAACATACCTACGTCCAGTGAATAGAGAGGAAGCGAGGGGGAAGCTCTTCATGAAGGTCTCCAAGGACCTTCATGAACCCCAAGGGTGTACTGTTCATGACCAAAGTAAAGGTCTTTGTCTTGTATTTACTTGGGGAGTTCAGAATGAAGTCTTTCAAATTGTTTCTGTAGGACTGAATTGCTGTCCTCACATTGATACTTCTAACAAGCAGTAAGATATGGCCATTCCTGAAGCAGAGGACTGAAAGGATTTTGTAGGGATGAAGCGAGCAGGTCAGAATGCTTCGTGGCCTGTGGATGGGAACCTGAGGGTGAGTGGACAGGCAGTTAAGAGCTGCTGAGTCGTGTGCTACCTGGTAAGTGAATAAGAAAGCACACGCCTGGTGCCAGAAACAAGGGCAAGTTGGGACATCCCTTAAGCAGAATTGAGGAATCTTACCTGAAGAAAATGCCACCTTGCAAGCAAGGATGGAATGTGTCTTGCAGATACAGTCAATAAACGTGTGGCTGGCACGGGGCCCTTGGCAAACCACGGTGTCGGACAAGTCACGGGCCCTGGCTGCAGTCGTGACGTTTCCCTTTATCTCTATTTCCCTCTCCTTGGTTCGGCACCTTTCCGCTTAGCACATCCAGCAAGTTATTAAGTGTGTCCTCAGATACTGAGTTAACAAATATTTTCCTTTTTTCCATTAGTTTCTTATCTCTTAGAAGCACAGTCATGTTGAGACTTATAAACACCTTAAGAAATCTCACTCTATCCCCTCAATCCTGGGATGCTCCTTTTTCTGTATTTCTCTTTATAGGCTGGGAATCCAAAGAATGACTGACTCACTATACCCAAGATGCCTCCCCTTCTTTCTAAGCCCATTAATACTCACACCCAGAACTCTAACCCAGCTACGTCGAGACAAGGCTACACTTACCCAAGCTGTTCTCCTTGCTCTGCTTTGCTGAGTTCCCAGGCAGGGCCCAGGGAGCGCGACCTGAGCTCTTGCCTTGATGACTATGTCCATGGAAATCAGGATCAATGATGGTCATATTCATGTCGTTTTAATTTCTCTTATTTAAGGACAGCAGCCCATTCATGGTTATCTTGTCAAGCAGATTCTGAATTTCAGTCATGTTTGGACATTTGAGCATTCAGGGAAGATTCCAAAAGAGCCTCAGAAAATGAGGTCACACACCTTCCTGGCATTTACTTTACCTTTTCAACCTCAGGAAAACCCAGCTGAACATTTGGCTTATGGACCCCCATACCTCATACTCCTAGAAACAGAGTATGCTCTTGGTTGCCAGGGGCTAGGGGGTGGGGGAAACAAGATGTTGTTCAAAGGTTACAAACTTTTAGTTATAAGATGACTAAATTCTGGGGATCTAATGTGCAGCTTGGTGACTATAGGTAACAATCCTGTATCATATACTCGCAAGTTGCTAAGGGAATAGATTCTAATATTCTCACACACACACAGAATGATAACTACAGGAGGTGACAGATGTGTTAACTAACCATCTTGTGGCAGTCATTAAATATATATATAAAATCACATTGTACATTTTAAATTTATACTGTGTTATATGTCATGTCAGTATCTTAGTAAACCTGGAGCAAAAAAAGAATGAAGTAGGAGAATTAAACACTGACATGGGGAGATGGCTAAACTGAAAATTAAGTCAGTTGGATTTATTACGAACTCCCAAACCCATGGGCAGCTCATCCCAGCTTTCTGGGTCAGTGAGCTGACCGCCACAGACAGAAGGCAGGCTGCATGAAACACCTGTCCAGAACCTTTCTGTTCCCAGGCTCAGCAAAAGTAAGACCTCTGATCTACCAGAGGCTCCAGTTCACCTTAGAAGGAAACAGACTTATGGGACTCTTTTTAGTCTGGAAACACTAGTAACATTTGGGGCCAGCTAATTCTTTGCTGTCGGGGTTGCCCCTTGCCTTACAGTAGGTTGGGCAGCATTGTTCACTTTTTCCCACTGGAGGCCGGTAGTACTTCCCAACTGTGACAACCAAAACTGTGTCCAGACATTACCACACGTTGCACCCGATCCTCACTCCACAGTGAGCCTCTCTACATTGTGAGTCAGACATAGGTAGGTAATAGAAGTGGGTCACCTTGGACTTAGTGTCAGTTGCTCTAACAATATAATGGGGATAATAATAACATAAGCACTGACGTGTGGGTTAATGACACAGTATTTAATAACCACTTACATAGTGCTCTGCGCAGGCACATTTCAATTATTTATTAATTTAATAGACATGATGTTTCTGTGCAGTAGGTGGTGTCATTAAGTCCATTTTACAGATGAGAAAACCAAGACACAGGAAGGTTAAATGAGTCTCCCGAGGTCATACAGCAAGTAAGGGGCAGGGCCAGAGTTTCAAGCCAGGTAGTCTGGCAACTGAACCTGGTTCCTCCTTATGCCAGGCTTCCTCTCAGAAGGTGGGTGTAGATTGCTCGGCAGATGTCCAGCCCCTAGCGAGAGCTGAACACATTGTATCGGTGGTTAGATTTGGATTAGCGTTATTATTTCGTACAGCCCCGGAAGCAAGCGCTATGCCAGATGTTTCCTTCTGCACTGTTCTACACCATGTCCTTACAGCCACCTGGGGAGCTAGATGGCAGGCAAGTAATAGCATCTTCATCTGATGAATAATGAGCCTGCATGCTTGCCAGAGAGGTGAGGTGAGGCTGAATGAAAATCTCGTCTCTCTCATCCCCGGGCGAGCTCTCTGGAGTAGCACAAGCCACTTCCTTCTGGAGCACTGTGCCAAGTTTTCCGAGAACACAAGGAGGATCATATTATGGAAGGATCTGCTTTCAAAAGGCTTACGATGGGCTGGGGGGACAAAAGCATAAGCACGAGAAAAAATGTATGGTGATGGAAGAGAGTGGAGAATCCACTAACTGTAGGAGGGACGAGGCGTGCTGGGACAGGATTTCCGAAGAGGAGGGACTTAAAACTGCTCTGGGCTTTGCAGGATGGCAGGGGTTAGAATGCACAGGTAAGAAAGAAAGGGGGCTGCATTTAAGGAGCACTTACTGCGTGTCAGGGATTGTGGGGGACACTCTCCATACAATAGGGTCCTGTTGACTCAGCGTCCCAGTGAAGAAGTGGGGATGCTGAATCTCTGCTTTACAGACGGGCTCATGCTCTTGCAGGAAGTCACATTGTTCATCTCTGGTAGAAATCAAATTTAAACTCCCTCTTCCAGTTCCAAAACCTAAGCTGTTTCATGTGGAAGTACAAAAGAGGGAAGGGCATGATAGGCTTATAGGGCAGCATAAAGATGGAAAGTACGTAAACCACAGTGACGTGGGTGAAAATAGACATTTCGTTTTAAACAGAGAATGCTTGTTATAGAGCAACATGGAAACAAACTTGTTGAGGTAAACTGGTTTATTTCCAGGGACCCACCATTAACCTATATTTTCTGTTGTTTGTTTACTTATTGACTGTCTCTCTCTACTACCGAATGAGCCCCCAGGAGAGGGTGACCTTCAGTCCCTAAAACAATGGTTGCTGTCTAAAGGGTAATAAGTATATATTGCAAAATAAGAATGTTTTAGAGTGAAAGGAAGAATAAATGATAAACATAGCAAGTTAGTGAATGAAAAATAATTTAGAAAAATATCTGAGAATGTAGGGCAATTAATTTAAAATTCAAAATTAAGCCATGAAGATAAATGTAGGGAAGATAAATATGAATTATTGAATTTAATCATAATACATACCCTGATTTATTTTCATTCATTAAGTACATATTTATAGAGTGTCTAATAAATGTCCGGCAGTGAATTAGGGTCGAGGGATTCAAAACGAGAATAAAATATTGTCCTTGTTCTTGAAGATTTTTACCGACTACTAGGGAATTCGGACATGTGAGTTATTTATCAGTGATACAGAATTAAAAGCTGCACAGGTTGGGCAGGTAATGCATGTAATCAATGGTTCCACTTCTGGATGAACAAGTTTGGAAATAGCTTTTGTGTAGAATTAAAGTCGCTTGCTATTTTTTTTCTTATACATTTAATGGGAGCTAGGACAACTCAATGAAATCTTAGGCCATATTAACCTTAATTCACAATCTAAATCACATCCAGAATATTTCCATCATCTATGAACATCAATTTTAAAAAATTTTTGGCAAAATAAAGAATGTGTAGTATTTCAAATCTGGGAAATGAGGGCATAAGGTAACTGCGAAGAGTGATACAATTTGGTTATTTTGAGCCCAATTTACAGTATAATGTAAGATAAAGGATATATAATTATGTCATGGTGTCACCATCAACATTTTCAGGATAAAAGAAAAGGGTTGCAAATAGAAAAGCAAATATATTAAATAAAAACTTTGGCATCTTAAATATGATTTGTGACTATCACTGTGAGTTCATGCTATCTTCACTTTTAATAAAACGCATGTTTCCCAGCTCTGTGCACAGGTCTAGGAGCCATTCCAGTCTAGTGGCAATGGTCACATCTAGTATCCAGATATCATTTTTAAATACCATTTGCCACTAACAGGAATAAGGGCTCCTTCTAGAAATAGCTGATCCCAGGTCAGGGACAGGGAAGGTGAATGAACGTGGGATGTCTTCTTGAGCCCAAACTCACACGGGGTCATGCTGAAGCCAACTTGAGACACTCTTGAGCCAACTTGAGACACTCCCACAGGTCAAAGGTGGGGAAATATGTGCTTCAAAAAAACGATGTCTTCAAATTATTTAAAAACATGGGATACATTTTAGACAACCATTGTGCACCAATTTTTTTTTAAGGAGTAGGAGAAAAAACAAAATTCTCGATCACCAGTTAAAGTTACTAAGGCACTCATTATTTATTCTGATGTTTGATAATTAAAGGGAAATGAATTAACCCTTTTTCTTCTTTTTCCTGTATGAATTATATTCCAGGGTAACCAAATTAGACCTAGTATATGAGGGATAATTCTTATATTAAGACTTTAGCTGATTAATAGAAAAACCACCATTTCATGATTTGTAATGAAAGATATATCATGGCGATGGCGGGAAGGGCAAAAATCAAGAGTTAAAGATTGACAGGGATCTTTAAAAAGAAAAGAGCAGATTGCCATCACCGGACCCACCAATCATTGTTAGCACTATTAAAGCTGAGGCATCCCGGACATGATGTAGCTTCCTGTATGATCCAGTATGAAGTACTCTGCACAACCCAAGAAGCCTTCTTACAAAATAAATTAACTGGACTCTAATCAAGACTTTAGAATTAATTTCCGGTATACAGGAAATCTGGGGCACAGACGAACTTGCTAAACACAAAAAAGCAGTCAGCCAAATCTAGAATAAGAGATATTCTATAGCTCAGTTTACCCAATTTCTTCAAAACGTTCACTGAACTTGAAGAGAAGAGGCGTTTTTCTATATATATTTGTAAGAGATTTAGATATAACCAAAAGCAAAGAATACTTTATTCGGATTCCAATTTAGACATATCAAGTATAAAAATCCATTTTTTTCAAAATGAATAATGAGCTAGATTACAACCCAAAGAATTAAATAAGTATCCACGAGTCCATAATGATGTAAATGAATGAATGCATAAATAAATAAGAGGAAAAAGACAAATCTTCCTTACAGAAAAACTCAAATAATGTATGTAGATAGTCTTTCCTCAAGGAGATGGACAGTATGAAAAATAGGAAATTTTCAGTGGAGAAATCCAGCATACACCACTACACATTCATAATGGTGTATGCATGAATGTGTGTATATGTAGACATGAATATATACATGCGTGTGTGTGACGCACACCCACAATATGTCACTTTAACCAGGTGATCAAGGTCAGCATTACCCATGGTAAATCGTGTTGATAACAAGAGACCCCTGGTATGAAGCACTGAGAAAGTCACTTAACCTTTGCGGTCTTTCTCCCAAAAACCTGTGACTCCAGTCTATTCATGGAAAAACATCAGACAAACCTCAAAGAGGGACCTTCTACAAAACACTTCTTTTAAAGTATCAAAGCTATAAAGATCAATTTAATTTTCTGTAAATCTAAGCCTTTCCACTAGATTTACACTAAAATGTGTAACAGGGTTTAGGGTTATTCCTACTCACATAAAGGACTTCAGTTCTTCAGTCATCATCTACTTTGGTGGCTGGGTATCTTTTCTTCCCCTCAAATTAAATGGTATGGGGAGGTACTATAATAATTTCTATTTAGTTTTAGATTCATGGCTATCATGAGAAATTTAGGATGCATTGATCCTAACTTTGGAGATGATGAAAAAGCTACAAAAATTGTAGTGGAGAATGGCCCAGAATGAGGCCGCTGCCGAACAACCCTGGCGTAGTCAGTCACTTTAGAGAGAGAGAAGCGTCGGGGCGCCTGGGGAGCGCAGTCGGTTGGGCATCTGACTCTTGGTTTCATCTCAGGTCGTGATCTCAGGGTCTGGGATTAAGCCCACTGTTGGGCTCCACGTTCAGCGGGGAGTCGGCCTGAGATTCTCTCTCTCCCTCTGCCCCTTCCCCACTGCTCACACCTTCTATCTCTAAAATAAATAAATCAATCTAAAAAAAAAGAAAGAAAAAAAAGGGACGTCAGCCTAGTGTTGAGGGCCTTGGCTCCCGCTAAACAGAGTCTGGAAATGGGAATATTTATGTGACGTGTTTTAATGTCCTGATGGTGAGGAGATATAAGCATGCTAACTTTATCCATGAGTGCATGATGACTGGTGGTCGATGGCTTCTAAATGTCAAGCATTTTGCTGTGGTAGGTACTACACCCTTGCTGTGACCATCTAGGGCACACGTGTGTGGGAAACACACGTGAACCCACATGGGCAACAGAAGAGACTGTGAGCTCACCCAGGGGAACTTCACGTTGACTTAATGACATATTAGCCCTGAGCAATCCTGGGAACTTCCAAAGCAGTATCTCAACAGAGATTGTGGATGGATATGTAAAAACAGAATAGACCGGGAAATCCTGCTTGTCTCCTTTTCTTCCAAGATAATCTTCCCCCCAAGTTACTACGCCCGAGAATCGAGAGACAACAACAACAATAAGTGGGAAAATGTGGAGGGGCGCGCGTGTGTGTGTGTGTGTGTGAATGTGTGTATGTAGGGGGGCAGTGGGGAGGTTCTGTTCATTGTCCAGCCCTAATAAATCTTCCCTAGATCCCTTTCTCTCTGTCTCTCTCTGTCTTTCTCTGTCTCTGTCAGTCTCTGTCTCTCTCTTTCACACACTTACGTTTTTTCTTTCTTTTCTTTCTTCATTTTTGCCACCCCTTACAAGTGAGTGGCATTGCTAACTACATTTTTTGTGGGGGCGTTAGAGAGAGAGGCAGGTAACACTTCAGGACGATGCAGGTGCGTCCTGCCCTGGGCTTACAGCTCCGCTCCAACAGTAGCTACTATGGGGTGGAAGATGACCTGGTGCAGCTCCAGCTCACTTGCCTTGTGGTTTTGACCCCCCAACCAAGGACCATACCAGGCCAAAAACTGCCCCTCCTGACCTGTAGGAGGAGAGCTTTAGGGTATTGGGAGCAGCCTCAGTTACAATCCGCCCTAGCTACATCCCAAGACCCATGGGGGCATAAAAAAGAAGACAGCCCTGACCTGCTCCCCGACACACACACACACACACACACACGCACGTGCCTTCCCCAGCCTGCCTGTGTTCCACCCTGAGTGTGCTCTCTGAGCAAAGCTGAGCTGTGTACCCTCACTGCACTGTTCTGTCCTTGAATTCTTTCTTGGTAGAGAACAAGAAACTTTCAGTGACAGGGGGACAAACTCTGGAGGTGTTTGGCCTGAGAACCACAGTTCAAGTGTATTTCCCCTCATTTCCCAACTGCTAATGGCTCATGCAATTAGAGACGGCAATCACCTTACTTACATTAGCTGGCAAAAATGTTCTTCTGCACACTTTATCTGCTTTGAACCTCTATGATCTTCCAGACGTTTACATACCATTTGTATACCTTGAGGATTTATATTTGAATGATGGTAATTATTGAGTATTTGTGTATGTGTGTGTGTGTGTTAATGATCACATAGTCTGGCAATTAACAACCTAATATCTTCATTTTTTTTAAACGGTTTTCCTAAATGCCTCTGAAAATATCATTCCTTTTCGGGAATTTTTTTTTTTAATAAGGATGTCCCTGGGTTATATCGATTTCCCTGCCCCAGTCATGGAAGTAGTCATCTTGCAAGGAGCCCTGATTTCTTTTTGTGGGGAACAGTATTAGAGACAAAAATCTGAGAGCTGTAGATTTGTTGTGGAGATGCCTACACAGATGTGTGAGTATTCAAGCTAAAGTGAAGTGGGGTGTATTAGCCTTTCCAAAGATGAAATTCTCTTTTCTCCAAGACCCCATTCACATGTATGTTTCCAATTCAATTCTATTTCTTTTGACCTTGTTCTAATATGAGAGCTAATTTCCTCTTTTTTTCCCTCTTTAACGTATCAAGTTACATGGGGCCAGATGAAACCATATGTATATTCTGGTACAACATTTCCTTGTTATTTATTGTTTTATATCTGACTCAAGCATCTCAGAAAAGGTTCCAAATTGTACAGGTTCAGGTGATCTTTTCCCTGATCGTTGCTTAAATCCTAATTGCTTAAAAATAAAAATAGGTCTCAACCCGTCTGCAAGCTTAAAACAAACAACAACAACAAAAATCATTCCCAAACAGAAACCACTTAAAATACCACACCAAAACAACGTATGTGATAAGACAATCAAATACAAGCACTGAGATTTTGTTGAAAATAGTCATTTAAATATCTTCATGGGCGTGAGTGTCAGTCTTTGACTCTCTAGATATTTAGCTTGAATATTTCACTCCACCCTAGTCAGTTGGGTAAACATAGATATTTATTATTGCCATATTATAAGAGTCCCACATTTTACAATTTAATTGATGGCATAATGTAAAACCAATAAGAATCAATAAGGAGAAGAATTATCCACGTCTTTTCAAACTGTACTAAAAAATTTTAAGTAGAGCAATTTCTGTGGTCTCGGGATTCCACAAGGTCTGACTCATGAAAGACAGCATACACATAGGCTATGACTCGTTTTGCCAAAGCCAGAGTGCCTTGCTCCCTGCCTGAGTGTATGCTGGTGCTGTGAACAGCGTCCCTCCTCAGCTAGCAACATGGCATGTTGGACGTATTTCTCACCTGGTCCTGCATCCTGCCACCTCTCCAGGGATCCACGTTTCCCTTTCTTTCCTGAGCTCAACAGCACGATTCCTATTTTTATGGGTTGCAGTTGCTGTGTCATCCAGCTTCTGCATGCCTTCTTTCGGCGGGTTGGGTCTGGGCTGTGTCTGTGCCAAGTTTGGCCTGACTGAGGCTTGAACATCTTGACTCTACCACCTGCTCTCTTCACTTTCCCATTTGCCTAAAGCTTTCATGCTGGATTAAATAATCTTGATGCTTTGGAAAAAATTATGTGATGTTGTGTTACCTATAAGTGAACATCCATTGTGTCATTTGAGAAATTTAGGCCTTGGCCAAACATTAGGCCTTCTCTCTTCAACTCCCTCTAGAGACGATCAGTTTCCCCACTCACTGAACTAATACAAATCAGGAGCCAGGGAATCGTACGTGGGTTCCCTTGTCAATAGACTGATAAAATTCCTCCAGAAACAGTCCTCAGGTTCTCAGGCTTCCCTCCCAACAGCTCACTCTTCCTTTCACTGATTCCAACACCCCTTCCAAAATGAAGCCCCACCTGTGGGAGTGTCTTCCTTCCTGTCTGCAGCTTCATGGACCAAGGGGACACACTGATGCAGAGAGACCAAAGACAGACCCTGGCTATGAGGCCCAGGAACTGGGTCAGAGCTCACGGAACATGAGGGTTTCCACAGAGCAGGCATGATGCCACACACCTGCATGAGCCCATCCTGGCCCCTTGCGTCTTGGGGAGCTCCCTGTCGTAGTCTCTCCCAGGTGCTCTGTCAGGAGGTGAGAGGCGATGGAATTCTTCTTCCACCACTGCCTTTTTGTCTTCATGCTTACATCATGCTTACGTGGGTAGACTTGACCCTGATAAACTGGACTCTTCCACTGAGGGGATAATGTAGGCCTGCGTGGGGAGACAGGCTTTATTGGGAAGCTAGAAGCAGAGCTATTATTCAGGCCACCTGGCCTTGGCTCTGCTCTCTCCTCCGGATGCAAGTCAGATTCAGGAGCTAGCAAGTGCCGGTCTGGCCCTGGCCATTGTCTTCTCGGACAGCCTCACAGGAAGGAGGCGTGTCAGTACCTTTGGCTGCGTTCGGGCATTCTTCTTCTTTTTTTAAAGATTTTATTTATTTATTTGAGAGAGAATGAGAGAGAGAGCACATGAGAGGGAAGAGGGTCAGAGGGAGAAGCAGACCCCCCGCCGAGCAGGGAGCCCGATGGGGGACTCGATCCCGGGACTCCAGGATCATGAGCTGAGCCGAAGGCAGTCGCCCAACCGAGCCACCCAGGCGCCCCTAAATCTATCTTTTTTTTTTTTTTAAAGATTTTATTTATTTATTTGAGAGAGAGAATGAGACAGAGAGAGCATGAGAGGGTCAGAGGGAGGAGCAG
>NC_138379.1:92575329-92607909 GCF_054177405.1 Leptonychotes weddellii | reverse complement strand
CTTTCTTGAGGAAAAGTTAGTTAACCTGTCCGATCACCAAGTGTGTGCTTCTGTGGCTCATTTGTGTTACAAGTGTGATTCTTTATTCATCTCAGCTTAACATAAATTGAGATGTTGATGGATTTTTCCAAGGAAATGAATGAGTCATGATAACCCTTTTCCTGTATGAGGATGAATGTGGAGTACACAATCATTATTTGAGCAGGATGTTCCTTTAGAAAGCAATTGAGATGATATGTCTGTCTCCAGGCTGTTTGAGGGTAACTCAGCAGCACATCTAACAAGAGGATTCTGTCCCTTTCTCCTTCGCAGAAATACTTTCAGAAGTCAGGAAATTAAATCCTCTGAGTGACAAATACCTGTCTTTACTTCCTCTACTTAGACGTACTCAACCGACTCCTGTCTCAGTTGCCTGACAGAATGTGCTTTAACCTTTTATTGTGTGATTTGTGAAATTTAAAAAGTGACATCCCAAGAATAATACAGAGAGACTCAGGGTAGAAGAAGCATATACTAAAATTTCAGACACAGATATAAAGTGCTTTTAAATTTTATTGTGTGTGTGTTTTCATGCCCAGCGATGATGATTATAATAAATCCCCTCTACTGAGAACTCTCAAAAAAAGGACAGATAATATGGTGAAGTGATTTTTATTATCTGAAAACAATTTCATGATGGAACATTTGGAAACTATGGAAAACTTTCAAACAGAAGAGAGATACCATCCACATTGCCTCCACATGCTTATGTTGTATCTTCTGGATTCATATCTGCAAAAAGCACATCGTGATAAAATTGCATTTACTTATTTTGTTATATAAAGACTGTTGTACTGCCCATGCATTAGTGCAAAGTGCCTTTGGTCAGAGGTTCCAAAATTAGTAACTTTACCAAAACATGCTTGCAGCTTCATTCTACACATACCGTGCTCCTCAATGGTGGAGTGAGTAAAAGTATCTGGGGACAGAGCCGTCAGGAAGCAATGATTACATGTGCTGTAAACATAACTTCATAGAATTTTTTTGTTTTTTAAATTTTTATTTATTTTAAAGATTTTATTTATTTATTTGACAGAGAGAGACACACAGAGAGGAAACACGAGCAGGGGGAGTGGGAGAGGGAGAAGCAGGCTTCCCGCCAGGCAGAGAGCCCGATGCGGGGCCGATCCCAGGACCCTGGGATCATGACCTCAGGCGAAGGCAGATGCTTAACGACTGAGCCACCCAGGCACCCCTTATTTTTATTTTTTTAAAGATTTTCTAGAGAGAGAGCCGGTGCAAGAGTGAGTGTGAGTGGGGGAGGGGCAGAGGGAGAAGCAGGCTCCCCGCTGAGCAGGGAGCCCGATGCGGGGCTCAATCCCAGGACCCTGGGACCATGACCTGAGCTGAAGGCAGACGCTTCACCGACTGAGCCACCCAGACGCCCCAAAAGAATTTTTTTAAAAGAAAAAAAAATACAAAGAGAATGGAATCACATTCGTTATTATTTTTTTCAGCAGTTCTTTAAGTGGGTCAGGTTAGCTTTTAATTTCCCCGCAGTTTTCTTTCCTGGTAGGTTAAATTAGCCATCTGTCTGCCACACATTTTGTGTAAGAATCACCTGAAAATTGTAAAGCTTCTTGAGTTGCTAAAGACAGAGATATTAAAAGGCATTATGAGGTCTATAAGCCATGTTAATTTTATTTGAACTGAAATTAGTGACCTAGATTTTCTTCTCTCATTTATGTACCTTGTAATCTGTTTAGACTGTTGTATTTTATTAGTTGATGAAAATCCTATGATGCTTCTAAATTTTTCTAGTTACAGAAAAAAGAAATGGCAAATGAAACAAACAGCAGGAACTCCAGTAAGTTTAACAAATACTTGGCAGAACTAACAAGAAAGAACTGATAGCACTGTAACCAGGACCCAGTGGAATGTAGCTGTCTGTCTTACCATTTGGAATGTAGCTGTCTGTCTTTCCGTTTGTCATGTCAATCGTATCTCCATAGCAAATAAGAAAAATGACTTGGGGGCGCCTGGGTGGCTCAGATGGTTAAGCGTCTGCCTTCAGCTCGGGTCATGATCCCAGGGTCCTGGGATCGAGCCCCGCATCGGGCCCCCTGCTAGGCGGGGAGCCTGCTTCTCTCTCTCTCTCTCTCTCTGACTCTCCTGAATAAATAAATAAAACATTAAAAAAAAAAGAAAGAAAAATGAATTGGCTCGCATCACGTAACTGTAATATAATAATAGCACTTGCATGTGGCTCCTGGATCCACAGTGTGACCTCAGCAAGGGCCGCAAGATGTGCTGTAGATCAAAGGGGAGATCTTAACTCTACAGAAGAGGACAAGTTTTCAAATTAATATGATAGAAAACATGCCACTAGTCAGAAATGGATAGGCATATTGTCAAACGAATTCTTAGGAGGGGGGAAAAGATGTTAGAAGCTCAGTATCGGATAGATAAGGAAAAAATACCAAGTATTAACAGAAAATGCATTTGTTAGAAATGGTCATTTTTTAAGCAGATAGGATGGAAAAAATTTAACATTCAAACATCACCTCTTCTTTCCTATTCTTACTGTTAAATTGGTAAGTGATGGCATCTTAGAACACTAAAAGCAATTATTTAGATTTTCCCATCCTTCTCCTGTTGTATGTATGACTAAAATTCTACAAACACATCATGATATAATTTTTATGTAATCTGGAAAAATATGTACTCAAAATTAATTAGTAAAGGGAAATGCTGTGATGCCCTCCAACTGCAATGGGTGCCCATGACTGAGGGTTAAGAAACATTTGGAGAAGACAGTGAGATAAGCTTTAGAATTGACATCTCTCTTCTACTTGTGAGGACTATGGTGTCAGCATTGACTCTAGCATTGAGAAAATCAACAAAAATAAGAAAAGAAAAATAGTAGGTAGGACCAAGGTCCTAGCTCAGTAACTAGCAACGGTATCTCCGAAATTTACTCTGCATGGAAATGAAAATCATGGTATCTCAAAAACAGCCTTCACTAGCCAGATTGGTTAAAATTGCTTACTTTTTCAAACAAGATATGTATACTCAATCTCTCATATTCTTCCTGGTCTTCCATATATTTGCTTTTTGTAAAACCTGTTTTTTTTCTACCAATCGCATAAATATGCACAGATAATATTATAATCCAAGAAGTCATCTGAGGACAACCTTGATAGCACCATCATTTTCATAAGCTTTGAGTCCACACTCTGCCTCAAATTTGGTTTGACATTACATTCTATGAGCCTTTTATTTCATATGTAAACATAGTGAGTATCCTTTGCATGGTTGCTGCATTGAATATATTAGATCATGCAACTGAACATTACATACTACCTGGACTATAATACATATAAAAATCAATTCCATTTTCTTCCCCTTTATTCAAATAGAGACTTTCAATATTCATATCACTTTTTCTCCAAATCTCAGTCTAACAGAGATTCATGTGGGGAAGAGTCATGGACAATAAGAATCCCTGTTCTCTGTTGATTCCCAGTGACTACATTTGAGGTTGTTGGAATTCTAATCTTCAGATAAGGGAAATGTTAGTATACATCCAGATTTTCCTGGCACACCTATTCTCCTCTCTTTACATCATTTTCTGTCTGTCATGCATTCTTCTTTGGGGTCTAGAATATATATCACAGTTCTATCTAGTGCTCACTGGATTATAATTTTGAGAGAAAGTTTGAGGCTAGCACATAATTAGCCCTCATGTATGTTTGCTAAATGAACCAACATGTGACATTAGTTATTTGATGACTTGTTTAATAAAAGGGAGAAGAAAATAGCTTTTCCAACTCACTTTAAACAGATTCCTTCTTTTTTTTTTTTTTTAAGATTTTATTTATTTATTTGACAGAGAGAGAGAGAGTGCGAGAGAGGGAACACAAGCAGGGGGAGTGGGAGAGGGAGAAGCAGGCTTCCCGTGGAGCAGGGAGCCCGATGCGGGGCTCAATCCCAGGACCCTGGGATCATGACCTGAGCCGAAGGCAGACGCTTAACAACTGAGCCACCCAGGTGCCCCAAACAGATTCCTTCTTTGTTCCCCCAGCTAAATGTTAAGATTTCAACTCTGCCTTTTCTCAGTAATAAACGTGCCTGGATCTCTATAGTAGCAACTACTCCTTTAGAGATATTAATTTTAATAAACATACAATACTCATAAAAATATTAAAAACACAAGTCATATTTCCCACTTTGAAAGGCCTAAGTAACACTCTAATTTTTGTCTTGGTCTTTACTCACTGGGTCTCTCTCAGAAGCAGTGTCCCGGATTACAAAACAGACGAAGTTAAGTTAGCATTTCTTGGCCAGAAAAAGACAGTCTGAACTGTTGGCTGTTTCTAGCAGTGCTTAAAGCTTTTCCCATCATCGTCTACTTCACAGGAATTAAAAAACAGGGACAAGCAAGCAGCAACTCTATGGATGACCAACAATTATTACTGAAAACAAATATTTCATGTTATTGACCATAAAGGTGGCCAGATGACCAGCAGTTTCCATTGCTTGGACTCATCATGCACCTGAAATCATCGGCCACAAGGTTTCTCCACAACCCTGGAGCTCAGACGCAGTGTGGTGAGGAAGTAAAATATATTTATTTATTTATTTTTAAGATTTTATTTATCTATTTGACAGAGAGGAAGACAGCTAGAGAGGGAACACGAGCAGGGGGAGTGGGAGAGGGAGAAGCAGGCTCCCGGCCGAGCAGGGAGCCCGATGTGGGCCTCAATCCCAGGACCCCGGGATCATGACCTGAGCCGAAGGCAGACGCTTAACGACTGAGCCACCCAGGCACCCCGAGAAAGTAAAATTTAAAGAACTCTACAGTAATTTGAATGCAATTAGAGGAGAGTGTTTTACTGTTCTCTTAAAAAAAAATCACAAAAACCTGTTTAATATATTTAATGATAAATTTGACTTAAAATATATTTCAATTTTGCTAAAATTAATATTTGACATAGATATGGTTGAGAGTAATATATATCTCACAGGGCTGAAATGCCTTTCCCCTCCATTCTTCTTTTAAATATAAAAGGTGTTCCAAGGATGAATTCCATAAGTCAGGGGCCATACTTATAATTAGGATCATAGTGAATTTATTTTTATAATGAAACAGAAGAAAGGCTATTTTCTTTCTGACCTCTCTATTCTTGTAACATCTATTGGGGGGAGTGGGGTGAGAGGTGGGGAAAGAGATAGAGAGGGGGATATATAGGGAAAGACTGAAAAAATATTTTCAGAAGTGGAGATCTTACTACTTCTTGACCTTTTCATAAACATATATCCTGTATCCTGAGGTATCACTTCATCGTTTTGTTTGTTTTAATTACCTCTGCAGTGCCAGGCACTGACCTATCTTTGTCTTATTTTTTATTCTTCTTCCATAGGAAAGTACTCAAATATATAATGGCTTGCTTGACCAGATGTCCTGATTTGCTCAGAAGTTCAGTCCTGTTGCCTGTGTAATTTATTAAAAACGTTTTCCTTTCAGGGGCACCGGGGTGGCTCAGTTGGTTGAGCATCTGACTCTTGGTTTCAGCTCAGGTCATGATCTCAGGGTCCTGAGATCAAGCCCCATGTTGGGCTCCACACTCAGCAGAGAGTCTGCTGGAGATTTTTCTCTCTCCCTCTTCCTCTACCCCTGCTTGCATTCTCTCTCTCTCTCTTTCTCTCTCTAAAATAAATAAATAAACTTAAAAAAACCCAAAACTTGCAAGTGTCCCTATTTGGGCAGTAAATGACAGAGGCTACAATGCTTCTGTTCTAGAAGCATATTCCTGGCTTCCTCAGCCACTCTAATGAAATACAAAGGTGAAAATAAAGGTCAGATACCAATGTGTAGCCCGATTTTGTTCTTAGATAGTGGTACATCTGGCCAACAAGGAAAGGTGCTCTGTCAAAACCATGACACAGCTTGGTAATGAGAGCTCAGGCTTCAGTGTGGCTGCCCCCCATCCCCTTGGCTGGGCACCCTCGGGTGTCGACAACATGTACACACGGTCTTACTACAAACCATGTGTCAATCAGAAATTGATTAATTAGAATAAATGATCATTGTTTTAATTTTCAGGGTTTCTGTTATTGTGTCTTATTATCACAGGGTTGTTGAGCAATCACCGGATTGTACATAAGGGATCATAAGTAGATAAGAGAAGATGATGAAGTTATTTCCTGTGTAGAAAATCACAGTAGGAACAATGATGTAAGGTGGCATCTCATTAAGGAGTCCTAACTGAGAACTAGCAGAGGAAACTGTTGAAGGAATGGCAAAGCCTGTTGTAAGTGAAGTCATTTAGTGGTCGTTTGCCAGGAGATAAATAATTAATTAGAAGGAAATGATCAAAACCTCTGAATAATTTTGTTCAGCAAGTATTTTAAATACTCTTAGAATATGCTGGTTTAAGGGGCACCTGGGTGGCTCAGTCGGTTAAGCGTCTGATTCTTGATTTAGGCTCAGTTCATGATCTCAGTGTTGTGAGACTGAGCCCCGTGTCAGGCTCTGTGCTTAGTGGGGAGTCTGCTTGAGATTCTCTCTCCTTCTGCCTCTCCCCCTGCTTGTGCTTTCTCTCTCTCTCTAATAAATAAATCAGTCTTTTTTTAAAGAATATATTGGCTTAAATATTTAAAAACCTATGTATAGGCAATATGATAAAAACATATCAATCTCCAAAAAAATGAAGCAACTTTTAATAAATTTATTGATTTATTATACTGATTTAAAACACCTATTTTAAACTAGTCTCCACTTACATGGTTAGTTGGGAAAAAACAGATATTGAAAAAGACAGTCTTTCTAACCCATAATTCTGAAACATCTAGTTAATACAATGAGTCATGTAGCAGCAATAGGGAGTACAGCTCTTGGAAAGAGGTTACATTCTGCTATTTTAGAAAACTCAAGAGGATCAAAGAGAAACACTTAGAACTTTAGTAGAATACGTTAACAAAAACAATATTAAAAAAATAACATGTTATAGACCACTGATAACCAGTTAAATATAGAGAAGGAGAGATGATCATGCTCACAAAAGCAGCAGTCCATATGTAGTATCTAGAAAGAATATCTATAGGAATAACATCCATAACAGAATATTCTAAAATACTGCTGAAAAACAATAAAGACCTTAATGAAAGTGGTGGAAAATTGCCACATTATTTATGGGAATTGATCAATACTGTGTGTCTACAAGAGCATTGTCTGTAATACAAAAAAAAAAAGAAATAACCTATATGTTGAACAGTAGTTGCATGGATAAGTAAATTATAGTTTCTTTGGATAACTGTTAAAATGAATGAATTCTAGCTTATAGGACAATAGAGATAAAAATCTCCAACTTGACATTCAGGAAACAAAGAAAGTTTTAAAAGAACATATGTAATATAATATTTTATCAAGTACAGGTACTGATACTTTGTACTATATATAAAAACATGCAAAAACATAATAAATACCAAATTAAGGCTAGTGGTTATGTCTGCAGAAGAGCAAAGGTAATATGACTATGGAGTACATTGAGTTCCTGTGTATTTTTTTTTAAACACACCATGCCACTTACTGATTTAAAGTGTATGATTCACCTGTTTTCAGTATATTCACAAAGTTGAGCAATCATCACCGTATCAATTGTAGAACATTTTCACCATACCAGAAAAAGAAACACTGAACCTCTTAGTAGTTACTTTAAATGTCCCCTGCAACACTCCTGAACCTAAACAATCAGTAATTTACTTTCTGTCTCAGATTTTTCTCTTCCTGGACATTCCATATATGGTGTTTGTGACATGCTTCTTTTTTTTTTTTAAAGATTTTATTTATTTATTTGATGGAGAGAGACACAGCGAGAGAGGGAACACAAGCAGGGGGAGTGGGAGAGGGAGAAGCAGGCTTCCCACTGAGCAGGGAGCCTGATGCGGGGCTCGATCCCAGGACCCTGGGATCATGACCTGAGCCGAAGGCAGACGCTTAACCGACTGAGCCACCCAGGTGCCCCGTGACATGCTTCTTTGATGTGTTATAATGTTTTCAAGTTTCACACATGCCTTATTAGGATGTATTAGTACTGCATTCCTGTTTTGTTTTTTGTTTGTTTGTTTTTGTGTATGTTTGTGTGTGTGTGTTTTTGCTAAATAAAATTCTATACCCCATTTTACTTATTCATCACTTCATAGACAGGCATTTGGATTGTTTTCACTTTTTAGCTATATTGAATAATACTGCTGTGAACATGCATATACAAGCTTTTGTATGGCTGTATGTTTTCCTTTGTCTTTGGTTCCCGTGGATTTTTAAGCTGGTATGCACACATAAGTATTCATTTATATATAAAGGATAGGCTTGTCTAGAATGTTTCAAGAAAAGTAAATACAGTAAAGATATACTCCCAAATTAATGTATAGAATTGCTATAATTACAGTGATATCCCACTCGAATTTTAGACTAATCAAATAAAGTGAATCTGGAGTTCACCCAGAAGAAAAAAAATGAAAATTGAAAAAAGAAAGTGATGGAGAATTTAAACTATCAAAAAGTATTAGATAACTGCAGTAATCAAGATTATCATACTCCTATAAAAATTAAAAGAATACAGGGACACGTGAGTGGCTCAGTTGGTTGAGCATCTGATTCTTGATTTCGGCTTAGGGCATAATCTAAAAATATAGTTTATTTTTTTAAAAAAAGCTTTAAAAAAACAATAATTGCATATTTTCCAGAGCATCGTATCTAATGGCTATATATTTTCTTTCAAGTGATGAATTGATTTTGTCTTCATACCAATTCTTTAAAATATGTTTTAAAAGCATGTCCCGATTATTGGTTAAGATATGAGGTATTTTAATTTCAAGCAACAGCTATCCTGAAAATTTTAATTGTCTCCAAATTTCAGGAATATTTTGACTCCAGACTTCTAAGGTAAATTTTGCAAAATTATATGTAGTTATGCAGCTGGAAAACTCCTTTATATGTAAGAAAATGTAAAATTTCAAATATAGGCTTTTTGCCTAAATGGAAGCCATGTGAGCAAAATGGCTTTGAAAACCATGGAAGAAAATCTTCTATGCTTTTTGTATAGAAAATAAAAACGAGGGCTCATAAGAACTGAAATTATTTCATCACAAAAATGGCAAGGTAGAAAACCAATTTGTTTAGGAAACACTGTGTATTACCAAAATACTGCTAACCCTCACTTCCTGAAAACAGGATAACATAATTGACTGTTCCATGGATAACTTCAGCACATTTATTTATCTTTTCATGTCATTCAAAAGATTCTGCCATTTTCTTTTTAAGTCTGGGTTCAAAAATCCTTTTAAGTGCCTTTTTTTGTACCCAGTGTCTGTTCTAAATTTAAGGAAAGTAGTTTAAAAACTTTCTTTTTCATCCTTCTCCGTTCAAGTCTGTTAACTAAATGAGCAAATAGTAGCATTTCTTATGTTTGTACAATTTCCATGTAGATAATTCCAGAACCAAATAAAGAAAGTTTTGGCTAGCCAGATTTTGTTCCCCTTCATATTTTTATATGCTAGCCACCATTTTCTCCTTACAGAAGAGATGCCCAAGTTGTGTTCTTTGGTTTAAAATTTGGGAATGGTGAAGTTAATCAAATATGTTTTCTTCACTAAGCACATTGGGAGCTTTCGTGTGTTAATATATTTCGTGATTCTTAAAGCTGAACTGCTATATGCAATGCTTCCTCACCACTTTTATTTTATAGAACAAGTTTTAAAATTTTTTAAAAACTTTTCATTTTGAAATAATTATAGATTCACATGAAGTTGCAAAGACAGCATGGAGTTCCCCTGTTCTCTTTACCTAGTTTCTCTCACTGGTTTCATCTTACGTAATTACGGTACAATACGAAAGCCGGGAGATTGACATTAGTACCGTGGATATTCAGAGTTCCGTGTCAGGTCATTATATACGTGGCTTCCCACCCTCCCAGAATCCAAGGTACAGAATGAGTCTATTACCCCAAAGAGCTCCCCCAAGATACCCTTTTCAAGTTATACCTTCACCACCTTACCCCCATGGCTCCTGAACCCTGACAAACCCTAACCTGTTCAACATCTTTATAAATTTGTCATTTCAAGAATGTTATATAAGTGGAAACACACAGTACTTGATGTTTTTGAGATTGTCCCTTTTTACTCCTCATAATGCTTTTGAGATTCATCCAAGGTGGTGCATGTTATCAATGGTCTGTTCCTTTTTATTATTACTACAGGTTACTGTAGTGTTATTCCATGGCATGGAAATACAACTGTGTTTAACACTTTACCTTTTGCGGCGCCTGGGTGGCTCAGTCGTTAAGCGTCTGCCTTCAGCTCAGGTCATGATCCCAGAATCCTGGCATCGAGCCCCGCATCGGGCTCCCTGCTCTACAGGGAGCTTGCTTCTCCCTCTCCCACTCCCCCTGCTTGTGTTCCCTCTCTCGCTGTCTCTCCATCCAGTAAACAAATAAAATCTTTAAAAAACAAAAAAAAACACTACCTTTTGAGGAATATTTATGTGTTTTCATTTTTTGGCTATTACAAATAGAACTCCTATGAACATCCATGTACAGGTTTTTGTGTAGACATAAATTTTCATTTTTCTGGGATAAATGCCCAAGGGTGCAGTTACTGGGTTCTATGGTAAGTGTATGCTTACTTTTTAAAGAAAATGTCAAATATTTTCCAGGATGGTTTTTTCCATTTACATTCCATTTATATACCAGCTACGTATGACAGATTCAGTTTTTCCACATCCTTGGTAGTTTTTGTGTTGTCCATATTTTGAATTTTAGCAAGACTTACAGGTATGGAATGACATCTCAGGGTGACCTTTAACTGCATTTCCCTAATGGCCAGTGATGTTGAATATCTGTTTTATGTGCTTATTTTCCATCTGAATATGCTCTTTATAGAAATGTCTCTTTATTATTTTTTGCCATTTTCTAACTGGATTGTTTAATTTTTTTTTTTGCTATAGAATTTTTAGACCTCTTTATTCTAGATATGAGTCCTTCGACAGATGCATGGTTTACAAATATTTCCTCAGAGTTTGTAACTTGTATTTTTATCCTCTTGAACCATCTTTTTCAGAGTAAATTTTTATTTTAATTTCGATGTAGTTCAGTTTATCATTTTCTCCCCCTATGGATCATGTTTTTGGGTTTTTGTCCAAGAAATCTTCACCCTGCCCTACATCTCAAAGATTTTTCCTATGTTGTCATCTGAATATTATACTGTTCTATATATTACAGTTAATCCTACAATTAATTTTGAGTGAAATTTTGTATAAGTTGTGAAGTTTGGTAAAGGTTCCTTATTTGTCTGTTTGTATATTTATTTATATGTTATTATTACTATTATTATTTGCCTTTGGATATCCAGTGCTCCAGTACCATTTAGTTCAAAGCTTATCCTTTCTGCATCAAATTGCTTTTCCACCTCTGTAAAGAGAACAGTCACCTGGTCATACTCATATGAGGGCTCTGGGCTCTCTCCTCGATGTCCTCGATCTGTGTGTTGATCCCTTTGCTGGTACCTCACAGACAGGTTACTATAGCTCCATACTGAGCCTTGAAACATCTCCGAGTTATTCCTTCCACTTTTGCCTCTTTCTTCAAAATCATTTTAGCTATTCTAGTTTTTTATCTTTCTTCTCTCTCTCTCTCTCAAACTAAATAAATAAAATCTTAAACAAAAAAAGACATGGACATTTTGAGTATTATGTTATGAGACTCTGGATCTTATTTAAATCTTGTGTTTTTGCAGGCTTCCTCTGAAGCTTCAGTGGGGGAGGTGTGTTGTCTGGTTTTTGCCGGGTGGGAGTTGAAGTCCAGGTTCCGGATCAGTCTCTGTTTACGCGGGGCTAAGGGGTGCTTCTCCTTACTGCAGGTGGGAGTGTAGGTCTCCGTCTGATGCCAACTGGCCAGGAGAGGGAGGGACCCCTTGGTCCTGCACCCAACATGGCTTTCACTACCATGGTCGCAGTGTGGCAGTCTTGATGGTTTATTGGTGGTGAAAGGCCCAGTTATACACTAGGTTTGCTAAGACACCAGCAAGTGGAAAGTGATGGGAGGGCCTTGCTAGAATCAGGCAGAGGTTCAAGTCCAGACTTCCCACATGCGCTCCACGAACTCCATTGTGGCATGAAGCTCAGCAGGTATAAAAAGTCTGGCTCTTCCTTCTGCCTTCCTTAGCATTGTGGGGATGGAGATCCCTGTCACAACCCCGCCAGGGTGAAAATCTAGGCTTTCCACTTGACCTTTGCTGGAGGACTGTGGGGGCTGGAGGGGGTGGGGTTCTACAGTGTGTGTCTGAAGTAGAGTGTTGCCCAAATGTATTCTGTTTTGTCAGGTCGTCCCTTTTCTTGGTTCTTTGGCTAGACAGAGCAACTTTTCTTGGGACTTTTTTGGTCTGTGTCTATGGATGTTTCTTGGTTGCTAGCTTCTCCCATTCTCAGTCTGGAATACACACGGCCTAAACATGTGTGTGTATATATATATATAATATAATATATTTATACAATTGGGGAGGCTATGCACCGTTGGGGCAGGGGTATAAGGGAAAGTTCTGTATCGTCCACTCGTTTTTCCTGTGAACCTAAAACTGCTGAAAAAATAAAGTCTGTTAATAGTGAGGGGGCAGGTAGGGGAAACCTTATTGTATAAGCTGACATTCCATCAAAGAGTAACTATAAAACCTTGATTTTCCTTCCTATAAGTCCCTAGAGTGGTCCTGGATTTGAGAGAATGAGTTCAACATTCAGTTGGTTTAATTTGTTTTTGATTGGGATTCCATTTTAAAAAAACTAAGTCTCCCAGTTGCTGTAGTAATGATTCATCATCTCACTTTTATAGTTATTGGAAGAATTACCATGTCAGCCAAACAGAGCCATCTGGAATAGTCTTTACTATTATATTAAGTAGCTTTTGAGGAAATATTTATAGAAATCAAGTGTATAACTTTTTCCCCCCTTCCTCTCTTTTGAGGAATATTTTCCTGGCAGAGAGGCACATCTATATTGTCTTTTAAATGACTCTGAATTGCAGTTAGCATTTGAGCAAAAAATTTGCTAAACTAAATCTTAGAGCTGGAAACCTAAATAGAGATGTAAGTTTTAATTTTTTTCTTTCTTAGACTTGGCGACTTCTATTTTTTTTTTACAGGAGTCTCATAAAGCTCTTAATAATTGTCCTCAATTGAATACATTGGACTGAATGTAGCAATTGGAAACCACTATGGAAATGGTATAATAACTAGTATCCATGTCAGGCTACAATTAGAAGAGTTACAATCCTGCAGGGATTTGATCTTAGATTTTTCTTGCAAAGACCAAAAAAAAAAAAAAAAAGCATGCTAGTAGTCCTAATTATCTTTGAATCTCCTGTAAATTGACTATAAAGTTAGGTGTGCATGGTACAGTGTACACCTCCCTGGTGATTCCTATGCACTGGAAGACTGGCAAACCATTGAGTGAGGCTAAACTAAACAAAGGAAGAGTCTCTGTGTTGAGGTCTGGACCCCACAGCCATCCTACCTTTAGGAGAACTCTCTGGGCTGATGGTGGGGCTGAGATGAATGGGGAATTTGCTTCATTCTATCTTATTATTAAATAATATATAACCTAATAAACTGTAGTGATTACTTTCAGATTGAAGGATTAAAGGAGATAATGAATCAACTTCTTAGGGACCAGTTAAGTTTTGAAATCAGCCTGATGATTCCATAGATATATTTAGGATTCAAGACACAGCCCAAACGTTAAAATAAGAGAAAGGGTGAATTCCTTTCAATGCCTTAAATGTTGTCTTAGCCCTTTCTTAGTCCTTCTAAACTGGAGATACGTATTTTAATGGAAGTGATTTATTTATTGATCTCTCTGGTCAAGCATAAAGTACATTAATTAATTAATTAATTAACTGACTGGTTGATTGATTAAATAATGTTTATGTATTTCCATATACATCTGAAACATTAATTTACCCCAGGGAATTACGTCTGAATGTGAGTAAAATTTTCTAGTATAATCTGGTTATCTGGTCAGTATTTTCTCTATCAATCTATTCATCTATATAAAACATGCTTTTAAGTTCTTGGCCACAAAACCTTCTACCTAGATGCATAGGTTTATGAGAATTTATGAGAACCTACTTTTAAACTTTGCCTCAGACATAGTTCTATCATTTCAACCATGTGTGGACCCAGGTACATCTCAAGATCTTTCTGCTCAGATCAAGCCAAAAAACCTGCAAGGCAATTATGTAAATATATACCACATTGGATAGCATGACATGTTTAAAGGGAGGACTATGACACTTTGTGACTTTCAAAATTATTCTAATGGTCTAGGTAATGAATCCCCTAGTCCATTTTATAAACGTTACATAGTTAAACCTGCTTACCGGCATTCACATAACTAATTTTCAGCCAGTGGGCATGTGCCTTCCTTTTATTCTTTGGGAAACCGCAGCTCACCTGTGCACCTCTAGAATGATGCACTGCAACGGACCTAATAAGATAGATGATAATGCATTCACTATCAAATTCCATAAAGTGTGGCAGACATGACTACATGAACAAAATGAAACCATTGCTGAAAAGCAGTTTCTGTAGTTCCAGAGTTGTATTGCTTCCGTACTTACGTAGGAGTAAAATTAAAGTGTAGCTCTTTAAAGTATTAATTAATATTTCAAGTTTAAGGCAATGAAACACCCCAGAAGCAGCTGATTACTTTTTTTTTTAAGTCCTTTGTTCAGTGAGTCCTACAAACAATAAATTACTCATAGTACACATTTATCATATGCTAGCTGTCTGCCCGGAATAACCTCGTTAGAAGAAAATGGGCAGGAAAGGTAGGTCAAGAACACATTCAAAATGATACTCATTTCCTTGTAGGTTTTAAAACAATTAGTTCTTAAATTCACTTTCACTTCACCCGGATCTGCTGGTTTTGTTCTCTTCTAAAATGTCTTGAAAGTGTGCTTGTTTTGAAAGTCAAATAAGCAATATTTATAATAAAAATATAAGATAATAGCTGAGCTGCAGTGTTCTTCTAAAGAAGTTCCTGGCGGAATCCTTCTGATTGAACAGAAGTTCTGTGTTTATCCTTGTCTGACAGTTGTATTTCATTTCTTAGTCTATTATTATTGGTTCCCTGTAGGCATACAGATAGCTTTTTTTGTGAAGGACTAAAGATTTGTTTTCTCAAAATATTATGCTTGTATGATTTATTCTTGTATGTAGATTTTAACAATAATATTTATGTGTATACTGTATTAGGCATTTTACTTAAGGGCTCCATAGATGTTATCTTTTTTAATTACTGAAATAATCATGGGAAATTTTGAGCTTCCAGATCTTAATGTTAGAGATGAAATGATTAAGCTGTGGGCAAAGTAAGAAAGGTTTATTAAAGTCCCACAACTACCAATGGACAGAATTCGAACTCAGGACTGAATGAGTCCAGAGCCTGTCATCTTAACTACTCACAAAGATTTTTTTTTTTTTACATTTGTATTTTCCTTCAGATGAGTTATTGAAGTAAAAGCTATGAGCTTACTTCACTGTTGCTTAACAGATATTCTATTAAGATAATTCATGGCCTTTTACAAAGATAGGACTAAAATAAGATTCATGGAAATTCCTCTGAATTCCTTGGCCTTGAGCCAACTTGAGTCTCAGAAAGAATGTGAATGATTCAGCCTGTGCATTATAACTGAGATCCAGAAATAGCTTGGAAACTTAAAAAGAGCTAAAGAAGTTCATTCTCCAGCAGACAATGGAAAATATTGAGATTCCAGTGAGCCATATGGAAATAGAAAATGATGCAATATTTTCAGCTTATTTTAAGAAATAAACATGTTTCCAAAAATACAGATTATGTTTCTGCTTTATTCGCTTATCACTATTCACTAATCTGTCTAAAGCTCTTCACAGAGTCAAAATATTCAGAGTTATGTTTCATATAAAAAAGAAGAAGGCCTTTCCAGCAGAAAAGCATGCTGTCTCCATAGTGCAGGGAAATGATATGAAGGCAACCTGACAAGGTCATTAGGGAAGTATGCATTATAGAAACATACTTCTGCAGCTTCTGAGCAGGAGAAACAGAGGGCTGATGAGCATGAAACTCTTGTCAGGATCCTGGCATTATAGGAACTCATTCATTATGCTTCCTGGAGATCACTTGACTTAATCATAAGTAACAAACATTACCAGTTGTGGTTTTCTGACTCTTTTGAGCAGAAAAAGAAGGGGAAACCAAATTGTGTTGTTATGATGCTGGTTGACTTTGAAATTACTTCTGAAATAAAACTAGCTTTTGATGACGACCAATCTGACGCTCGTGCACAGGATTATGAAGAAATAGCTAGTAAGTTTCCAAAGAACTATGATTTAAAATCAGAACACTTACAGTTATGGCTGTAGAGATTAGGAGAGTTAATTGCCTTACAAACTTAATTAAATGCGCAGAAAGGAAGAGCCTGGTGTTGAAAGAAGAATTTAAGAGACAGCTCAAGCATTTACTTAGAAAATTCCTGTTCTTTTGTTTGACATGTCAGCAAGGTGGGATTTTGAGATGAAATTATCCTGGTTTCCTCTAGTAGGTCTTAAATCCAATGGCAAATGTCCTTCTAAGAGATAGAAGAGGAGAAGATACAGAATAGAGGAGGAGGAGAAGGTCATGAGAAGCTGGAAGCAGAGATTGGAAATTTTCAGTCACAAGCTAAGGGACACTGGGAGCCCCCAGAAGCTGGAAGAGGCAAGAAAGGAGTCTACCCTAGAGCTTTCAGAGGGAGCATGACTCTACCAACACCTGGATTTTCTACTTCTGATTTTCAGAACCATGATAGAATAAATTTATTTTGTCTTCAGTCGTCAAGTTTGTGATTATTTGTTACAGCAGTCCTGGGAAAAACCGATACATTACACCACCTCTGTAGTGATGAGTTATGAAGCAAAAGGCAAAAAAGCAAGACTATATGGAAATTGCCGTATGCTGATGCTAATACCTTTTTTATTCCTGTCCACGTTCCCATCAAAAGGATTCCCTATTTCTGGAGGTCCCATTCCTAACACACACACACACACACACACACACACCCATGAACACACACCAGAAGTAAATAAAATCCCAAGACAGTGGAAGAGAGATTGGGAAGCCATCTGTAATCTAAATGTGGACATCATTGCATCATCTTTGAACCATTTGATAGGTATCCCTTTAAAATGGCAACTTATTGAAGACCTGTTGTGCTCTGTTAAATCCAAAAGCTCATCTATGAATGATGCGTGGATTCTCTACTGTAAAGTAAGTCACTTTGTACATTTCTGCTTGGAAAGGAGTAAGAACATCTCTAATGCTATACAAAACTCCATGATGATAAATGATACTTGAAACTGTAAAGGTGGGAATGAGAATATGTTCTTGTATTTTCTTTGGTTCACCAGCTACTTTCAAGATAGTTGAGAGGGTTGCTGCTAAGTTTTGTGTGAGCCTGATAAAACATATTGTGGCATCCAGATTATGTTTTTAAATGGGATACAATTGGAGCTCTTATTTTTCCATTTAATGCTGTGTGCAGGTTCATCCAGAATCAGCTTGGCTACAGCTGGAAGCAATTAGAATATGCAGGAAGAATTAAAACCCTAGGAAATTGTTTTTATCTCTGATAGATTGCAGCAGAGCCAAATTGTGAATTGGTCACAAGAGAAAACGTGTCATGGTGACTCATAAATTACTGAAACTGCTTTAGTTTGGGAAATAGGCCTCATTAGTTCTAGATTTTACCTTGTGATTTTCCCAAGTAACCAAATACTATTGCTTATACTAAAGGGAAGCCCTTGATACTATTTCTTTCAATAAAAATGTGATATTATTCTTCTATTATTTTATATTATTTTGGTCATAACCCAAAACAGAAGATAAAAGGAAAGCAAACTGTCTCACGTATGGCTTCTTATTATGGGGTCACAATTAAAGGCACATTCGTAGAAAATGGGAAATCAGTCAAACGTTCAGCCTAGCTCTCCTCTTCTGTCTCTGGGGACCAGATGCCTGTCTCTTAGCTCTTCAGGAAAAAGAAGAATCCTCTTTTGCTACTGATATCCAGGTCTGCCTATTTGCTATAAGCTTCTAGAAGACATTTTTTTTTTTCCAAATAGCAGCTAACAAATCCTTGGAACTTCTTAGAAGAACTTTGATTCTCACCTAGTACAATTTCTTCATTTAACAAATAAATAAACTGGAGAGCTGGAGGGCTGGATTAATATCTCCAAATTCAAGTTCTAAAATAGAATCTACCTTATTTAAATTAGCATTAAGTTATAACTTCATCATGAGTTAGAGTATAGTAGGATTTTCCATGACTGTGAAAACATGTGTATTTGCAAAAAAAGAAATTCTCTACTTGAAATATACATGAGAGCAAAATATTTGAAAGAAGAGCAAGAGCATATAAGCAAACTAATGCAAAGTTGTCAAAAAATTTCTTGGTAATGCAACATAGCTTTATTTTTTGCCAACTATTTTCCTGGTACCATATTAGATTCTGAGGCTCTCCCAATAATAAGACTGTTTCTGTCTTTAAGAAACAGAAAACATCATATAATACAGTATACAGTGATGAACAAACTATTCTGTAATCAGACAGAGATAGAAGGTGCTATGAGTGAAGTATGAAAGACCAGTCATTCCATCCTGGGGAGAGTCAGGAAGTCAGTCTAGAGGTGAAAGCTGTATTGAATCCAGATGAATAGGAGTTAGCTAAAGAAAAGCGGGAGGACATTCTTGGCAAATATATTTTAAAAATTCACTGAATTATGAAACAGTATCAAATTTACAGAAAAACACAAGTAAGTTTGTATCTACTGGAGTTAAATCAGGGAAGAATTACAGAAGATGATCCTACAGAGATAGCGGCTATTAATCATGGTTCTTTGATACTATTCTGGGAAATGTGGTCTTTGGAGTGCAAGTGGTGGGTAGCACTGAATATTTAGAATAAGGTAGTAAAATTGACAGTTTTAAATTTTAGATAGTTCGTTCTAACAGTAGTAATGAAGATGAACTCAAAGGGAAAGAGACAGTGTCAGATAAACCTAAAGATCTAGATTAGAAGGAATGGGCTTAAAGCAAGGAGGAAAACCAGAAATAAGTCAAATACTAAGTTGCAAATAATTTAATGAACAAGATAGTAAGAGGGAAAGGGAAAAATCTGGATTAATTGCCTTTTTGTGATGCAAATCCAAATATTTTTATTCAGAAAAAGTCTTATTCCATAGCATGCTTTTTGTTTTGTTTTGTTTTGTTTTATTGAAGTATACTTGACAGACACTGTTACATTAGTTTCAGGTGCACAACCTAGTGATTCCACAAGTCTATACATCATGCTGTGCTCACAATGTAGCTGCCATCTGTCACCATCCAACACTATTACAGTATCATTGGCCATATTACTCATGCTATGCATTTTATTCTGGTGAACTATTCATTCCGTAACTAGAAACCTGTATCTCCCGCTCCCCTTCACCCATTTTACCCATCCTCCTACGTCCCTCTTTGGCAGTCATCAGTTTGATCTCTGTGTTTTTGGGTCTGTTTCTGCTTTTTGTTTGCTTATTTATTTATTCATTTGTTTTTTAGATTTCACATATAAGTGAAATTCTGTGATATTTGTCTTTCTTTGTCTGACTTATTTCACTTAGCATAATGCCCTCTAGGTCCATCCATGTTGTCACAAATGGCAAGATCTCATCCATTTGTGGATGAATAATATTCCATTTTGTGTGCATACATGGGGGGGGGGTGTGTGTGTGTGTATCTCATCTTCTTTATCCATCTATCGATGGACACTCAGGTTGCTTCATATCTTGACTATTGTAGATAAAGCTGCAATAAACATAGGGATGCATGTATCATTTGGAATTAGTGTTTTCATTTTCTTTGAGTAAATGCCTAGTAGTGGAATTATTGGATCATATGGTATTTCTATTTTTAACTTTCTGAGGAATCTCTATATTGGTCACTGTGGAACATTCCCACAACAGTGCACGAGGTTTCCTTTTTCTCCATATCCTCACCAACACTTATTATTTCTTGTCTTTTTGATTCTGGCCATTCTGACAGGTGTAAGATGATATCTCACTGTAGTTTTATTTTGTATTTCCCTGATGATGAGTGATGTTGAGCATCTTTTCATGTGTCTGTTGGCCATTTGTATGTCTTCCTTGGAAAAAATGTCTATTCAGGTCCTCTGCCATTTTAATCAGATTATTTGGGGGGGGGTTGGTGTTCAGTTGTATGAATTCTTTATGTATTTTGGATATTAATTCCTTATCAAATATATCATTTGCAAATATCTTCTCCCATTCACTGAGTTGCCTTTTCATTTTGTTATTGGTTTCATTCACTCTGTAAAGTTTTTATTTTGGTGTAGTCCCAATAGTTTATTTTTCCTTTGTTTCTCTTTTCTCAGGATATGAATCCAGAAAAATGTTGCTAAAGGAGATCTTCAAGAGATTAGTGCCTAATGTTTTCTTCTAGAAGTTTTATGATTTCAACTTTCAGATTTAGATCTTTAATCCATTTTGAGTTTATTTTTGTGTATGGTGTAAGAAAATGGTCCAGTTTCATTCTTTCACATGTAGCTGTCCAGTTTTCCCAGTACTATCTGTTGAAGACATTATCTTTTCCCCATTGACTATCCTTGTGTCCTTTGCCATAGATTAATTGACCATAAAAGCATGTGTTTCTTTCTGGGCTCTCTATTCTGTTTCATTGATCTATGTATCTATTTTTTGGCTAGTACCATACTGTTCTGATTACTGCAGCTTTAGATAGTATGTCCTGAAGTTTGGGATTGCGACACCTCCAGCCTTCTTCTTTCTCAAGATTGCTTTGGCTATTTGGGATTTTTTGTGGTTCCTTACAAATTTTAGTATTATTTGTTCTAGTTCTGTGAGAAATGCTATTGTCCTCCTTTTATTTTTTAACTGGAACAGTGAGTGGGGCCATCAACTGAACCGCAATCCCCGTGTGAAGGAACATGCATGATAGAGGAGATGGTGAGCCCATTAGTAAACATATGGAATTTGACTTGCTCAGAGGATATCCATATTGAGTGGGTAGCAGGATTGAAGTGTTTATCACCTTGGGGGGGATATGCATCCAAAGCTTAGGGATTCAGTCAGGGACAAAGATTCAGACTTGGTAGCCCCCAGTATGCAAGTGGCAGTGAAACTAATTAGAGATGGGATGACTTAAGATGTAGAGTGAGATTAGGACTGATTGAAGTCAGAATTTCAGTGAACACCAAAGACAGGTGGGAAGATGAAGAACATAGGACACAGAGAGGAGACAAAAAATTGAAGGTAAGAAAGAGTTGGACAATGAGAGGTGTTTAAAGAGAGAGAAGGCTCACAAAAAATCAATTAAGGCAAAATTTTTGGAAAGTGGGTGGGTCATCCAGGTAGTGTCACTGCCGAGAATCCACTGGCTCTGACAAAAGAACCATTATTGTTGACTTCTGAAGAGACCTTTCATTGTAATAAAACAGATAGAAAACATATTGTTGGAAAATAAGTGAGGACTTTTATTTATAAATGGCGAGCTGACACCATGCATTTCTGGTCCTGCAGAAAATCCAAGTAAAAAAAGACATTAAGTAATTTTTTAAATATAAGACCAAAAAGACAAAGGAACGATGAGATGACAGTACATACATGGTTAATTTTGGAACATGGAAAGCACATACATGGACAGTAAGTGACTCTCTGCGAAAAACCCTGAACAGCCAACAGAGGATGCCAATAAAAAGCACGCTCATTTGTGCCGAAGAACCATGAAAAGTTGCAAGAATTGGAGGTTCAAGCCACCTCTGAGTGTGCAAGTAACTCTGAGTGTGAAAAGTTTGTCTTTACTGGTAGGTAGCTTCCCGGATGTTTCCCGTCAGCCCAAGCATATAGGCAGTTGCCCTTCCTTGAGCTCTGCAGTAGAAAAAGAGGCTGATTCTCTGGAGATGTTGAGTCACGAGACTCTGAACAGCTGAGGTCAAGGATGAGGTGAGTGCCGGCTCACTGCACGCTGAGAGTCCTGCCCTAACGCTGCCTGCCACCCACAGCTCTGGCCCCTCTGCTCTTACTCTTCGGGCAGATGTTTGGGGGTTACTCTCCAGGGAAACTGCCCTGAAGAACAGAAAACCACTCACGTCATTTAAAAGAACTTGTATACCACCCCAAATAAACTAACGTGAGGCTCGTGGTTCTAGAAGCCATTTAGATAGATAGATAGTCAGACAGACAGACTGCGGTATTCCCATCTCAATTTTGAGGACTACTTCTTAATTTGGACTTTAATTTGATTGGCTTTCTTTGTACTAAGGTGGGCATGATGGATAGAGCTCAAGTAGCCATCTCGATCAATTTTAGGAAAGCCAAATGCCAATACAAGTTATAGGAATTTGGCACATCATGGCATTTCAGCTGGACTACCTACCTTTGGACTTCTTTTATGTGAAAGAAAAACTTCTATCTTATTTAAGCCAATGTTATTTTTTATTTTTATTTTTTGCTACTCATAAATAAGCCTCATTCTGATATATATTCCCCAAAAATAATCTCATAAAACTAGTGTCTTTAACACTTAGTTCAAATAGGATTAAATATAATCAGATTCTCCAGTGCTGTACCTTCCCTAATAGGTTCTTTTCAGAAAGTCTCCTGGAAGCAGAGTTGTTTTCCGATATAAGAGAAATGGTTAACGAAGCTGTAGCATTCACTGAGAACATAGACTGTTCCTTTATGCTAATGAACTATTTTTTATGCTTACAAACAATATGTAAAGATAAAGATGTAGGCATAAATCAATGATGATTTAAAAGTAGTTTTTTTCCCCATAATACAACTCCTATTCTGTGTGTGTGTGTACACACGCATATATTTATGTGAAGTGGCCCATCATCATAGCATGAAAGGAAGAGGAAAAAAGTCACATTTCTATTTTTCTATATAAGACTAATTGTATATTTTTTGTTTGTTTTTAAGAAATCACTAATATTATATATGGGTCAATTACATTAATGATTGAACCTGGTCCCCGTTGTGCAAACTATGTAACAAACATCACAGGAAAAGGATTCACAGTGGTGACTGAACCCAAAAAAAGGAACCCTGTATCCTAGGGGTTCAGATGTTGGGATCTTACGTCTAGTAGTCTGGATTCAAATCACAGCGATGCTGTTAGCTCTGGCCTCCTACTCTCTTAACCTCTGTAAGCTTATTTTCAAGTGTGTAAAATGGGGGTAATGATGGTACTTACTACAAGCTTGGTTGTCTGGATTATAAGAGGTAACTCATGTCAGTAGGTTAGTGCAATGCCTGGAATATGACGAGCAGCTAATCACTGTGAACAGTAGTTAGTGGTGATGCTGTATGTGGCAGACGTTTATGCAGACGCTTAGCGCTCTGGACTAGAAAGATCCTCAGTGAGGGCTAATACTTTTAGAAATATGTAGCTAAAGCCCATGAATGTTAGTATCTGAGTCTCTGAGCCTCACAAAATCCCAGAAACCTGCATGACATGTTCCTACCAAATTCTGTCATCTTCTCAAGGGTCAGTTGTAAGAAGAAAAAGCCTCTTAGGGGCCAACAGAGGCAGGGGAGAGGCAGCAAAAATGCAATTTGAAGACTACCTTTTGGAGCTGGATCACTTTCCTATCAAGGATGTGGCCGCGGAACATGGAGCAGTAGTCTGGTCACATGAGCATCACCCAGAAGAAGAGCTGGAGAAGGGTTCAATAGGAGTTTCAGAAGTAGGCTGGGGAGCTCAATATGAGTCAGCATATAGAGTAAAACCTTCACAGCACCAGCCTCTGCAAGATCTGAATGAAGTTTCAGGGACAGACCTGAACAGCAGTGGTACGGGACGTGAGTACCAACCACGGCACCATTCAACAGCACGCGAACAATAAAGGCACCACAGACACCCTCCCCTGCTGTGTATAGGCTCCCACTTCTTTCCTTTCCTGCTTGATAAATGGAAGCATATCATCCTGTACCATTGAAAACACATGGTAAACCCATTAGGGGAAATCTTAAAGTGAACAAAGGATTAGTCTTAACATTAGAATTATAAGAGTAACCCTTAAGAATTTGCTAATTATTTTCCTTTCTTTAGATATTAGCAATGCCTTTCATCTACATCTGCATTGACATATGCTTACAAGGCACTCGTTTGTGATGTCGGCATTTATAAACAATTACTTCGCGTCAGGCCGCCTAAATAATTGAACGGTCTCACTCCAGAGAGTGCAAAGCAACCTATTTACACACGCTCCCACATGCCATTGAGACACACATGAGAAAGAAAAACAGATCAACTCAAAGATGTGATTCAGGAATCTAATTGTCAGTCCATCTCTGCTGCTGTAAATTGAGATTTGTCTGGGCATCTTGCCATATTTTTATTCAATCTTCTGTCTCTGTATTCAGTTCTGGTTTTCCATTTCAATCATGCAATGATGTTGATTTTGTTATAACTCTGGAACAAACCTGCGTATGTTTCATTGTTTTAGAAAATAATATGTCATTTTTCTCTAGGAATGGACAGTAAGAAGCAATAATTTAAATAGTGTTTTGTTCTAATAATAACTGGAGACCAAGAATGCTGCCCATGCTGACCAAAGGCTTATAGATCACAAAAATCCTTTATTGTTTGCTTTTGATTCAACCATGAATAAGGCATCTCTGATTATTTATTTAATAAATATTTATTAAGAATTCAATAAATCGTTAGGCTCTGGGGATTCTGCTGTGAGCAAGATACTGTTTATAATCTTATGCCAGGATCCAAAGTTTCCCAATTAATAGTGTATTCAACAAAAATATTTTGGTTACCCACTAAATGACAACATAGAGTTGTGTCTGATAACACCATGGTACAAAGTGACTGAAAACACACAGGGAGGCTTTAATGTAAATAGGAGGTCAAAGACATTGTCATGGAGAAGGAAATGCCTGGGATGTGTTCAAAAGCTGAATAAGACATGCAGAATTGAAAGGTCCATGGAAGACCACTGTGAATAGGCGTGGCCCATGTGGGGGCCAGGGCCGGGGTGGGGGATGGCCCTGTGCCGCACCACAATCCCCTGGTTCGGCTGGTACAGGACGGTGATGGTGAGGCTGCAGAGGGGATGTCTGCGCAAAAGAAGGTTGGTGGGATCCTTCTTTGTTTTTTTAAGATTTATGTATTTATTTCAGAGAAAGAGAAAATGTGTGAGCGGGGGGAGGAGCAGAGGAAGAGAGAGGAGATGCAAACTCCCCGCTGAGCAGGGAGCCTGCTGCTGGGCTCATCTCCCAACCCAGAGATCATGACCTGAGCCAAAACCAAGAGTCAGACACTTAACCAACTGAGTCATCCAGGCACCCTGGTAAGCTCCTTCTTAAATGGACCTGGATGGACCCCTTGCCATGGTAAAGCTGAGAATCTCACTCTGGACAACACACTAAGGAGAGCTCAGCTCCTCGGAGACACCCCCTCCTCCCAATTAACCAAACCACATAAGCGACATGTAAATGCCAATTTAACTGACTGGTTTATGATGGAAACTGTCACATGGGCCTGTAGACTTCTACAAGTGTGAACACCATAATCTTTTCCTACTGGTAGACTTATAAAGGTGGCCAATCAAATTTAGGAGCTTGTTTGGGGAGTCAAGAGATTTAGAATGGATTCACATATTGGGGGTATTGAGACAATATGACATTACTTTTACAATCTGGTAGTTTTGTCAGTTTGTGGGGGGGTGATCATATTTCATAAGCTAATGCTTTTTGTTTGTTTTCCCCTTGTGAGTGTTTGGAGGGGCTTGACTATTTTACTCTCCATTTATACTCAGAAATGGCAGTGCACCAAGTATTTGGTACCCTGCCTCCCCCCAGAAGATATTGCAGGCACTATGTGGCTGGGCTAAGATCTGATCTGTTTTCAAGAGCTGTGTACATACATGCTCCAGGGAGCAACACGTTTTCCTTCTCACTGGCATCTTGTTTATCTGGATAAATAACACAGCTGGCTGACTTTGACTCGAGTTTGAGACCTGGTTCTGTTACTCAGGAACTGCTCTTTGAACCCCAAATTGCTGCGCAGCAAAAAGAGAAATGTATATATATATACACACATACACACGTTATGTGTTTTCATATTTACTCTGTAGTCAACTATAATTTTAAAAAGTATCTGTTGTATTATTATTTTTTTTTAAGATTTTTTTATTTATTTATTTGAGAGAGAGAGAATGAGAGAGAGCAAGCACATGAGAGGGGGGAGGGTCAGAGGGAGAAGCAGACTCCCTGCCGAGCAGGGAGCCCGATGCGGGACTCGATCCCGGGACTCCAGGATCATGACCTGAGCCGAAGGCAGTCGCTTAACCAACTGAGCCACCCAGGCGCCCCTCTGTTGTATTATTATAATAATAAGTTCAATTACAAATAATTCTTTGCAGTTCTTAAACCAAGTCTGACCCTCTTCAAGTTACTTTGCATCTATCTTTGATCCACTAAGTCCCGCTTTCTCGGTTTTTCTTTTCTTTCTTTCTTTCTCTCTCTCTTTTTTTTAGAGAGAGAGCACATACAAGTGGGGGGGAGGAGCAGAGAGAGAATCGCTGAGCACAAAGCTCAACGTGGGGCTCAATCTCACCACCCTGAGATCATGACCTGAGCTGAAATCAAGAGTTGGCTCCTTAACCTGAGTCACCCAGGTGCCCCTCTCAGTTTATCTTTCAAAGGCAATGCCATTTCCTCTTTCCTGAGTCTTTGGAGAAAGCCTCATTGAAAACCCAGGTATGGCATGCTGACAATAGTTAGTGGAGTGAAAGCTGTATGAACCAATACACCCAGCTGCTCAGAGTGCCCAAGGGGATGACAGTTTTCTCTCCAGGGAAAAGGGTGAGTGGTGTGCATTACCGACTTCTCTTAGAGGATAGAGAAGACTTCTAATTTATTTTACTACATTTTGTTTTAAAGGGTCTTAAAATTCCCTCTAAATATGGCCACAGTGATTCTCATAATCCCAAACCCCAAAGTGGTATCTATACAGTAAAATCTGCAAAATAGGCTAATCTTTGTTCTCTGGAAAATCAGCCACACTTGCAGATGACTCCCATTATAACCATAAAGGGAGCAGAGGGTGGTGGAGCAATTCCTGGAAACGGGGCTCAATCCAGGAAACAAAAGAGTAAGAGAAAATCCAGAAGCTGGTCAGGATCCTATCAGTCTGTGTAGCCATTTGCAAGCCAGTTCTTCCTGGTTGTAGAGCTATAATAGTCTAAGCAATATACACGATGCTTATCAGTAGTATCATTTCTTTGTTAGAGCAAGAGAAACAATGGCATCTCCCCAAGCTTAAATATAAACCATTTCATGTCATCTGTAGATGAATTAAGTATTTTATTGAAAAGGAAGTAATTCTTATTTTCAAATTTATTGCTATAGCACCAAATTTATGGTAGTTATGGGAAAGTTATGTTATGGGAAAACAGTATAGGAAGGAAAAGGTGACTTGCATCTTCTATGTCATTTTATATATTTGAGAGGTATTTTCTTTTCCCAAAGTGTGTCCATACTATGTTTTGATGTCTTCGTTGACTTAATTTGCTAGAGTTATTATATTTATTCACTTTTTGGTCATCTGAAAATGAGCCCAGAGATCTGGGGATGAATTTCTAAGAAAAACGTTAAGTTGTTTGATGTCTGTGAATGAACCAGGCAGTGAGGAATTCACCTGTGAGGAAGGCATCTCTGCACGCCCCTGCCGTTTGCCACACACCTCACAGAAAAGATCTGCACTTCTTGTTCAGTTGTTTCTCTTTCACAACAGTGGAAAAATTCTTTCTCTTTATGAACGCTTGCCCCTGAAGAAGAAAATGTCTTCTTATATTTATTTTGTGACGGAGTAAAAACATTTTGAGAAGCATATAATTTCCTGCAATTTGTCTGAGTCATGTACAGTGCTACATACATATCAACGGAGAGGTCATGCACATATCAAGGCTAAATTGGACTTCATCATTCCTGGCGTTAAATAAAATTAAATAAAATTTTATTGTCATGATACATTTACATTCTCATGAGTATATATCACTGTTTTCCTCATTTCTTTGCTCTCTACACATCACTTAAGAAAAGCTTGGATCTTACCCCTATTTTGCATTTCTTGAAAGATTTTGTCTGATGCATTCTGATAGGCAGTTCTTTTAACACAGAGAGGTTCTTTCCCTCACTTTCCCGTTCAGTAAGTTGCCATGCTATTTCTTGCTCAGCGCAAAAAGCCGCTTTAGAGACCATGAAATCTTTAAACTTAGTAGGGTCTTAATGTTCGTCTTGCCCCATGACCACATCATTTGGTTTTACCCTTGATGAGAACCATCAAGTTCTCAGGGACTGGAGTTGCCCAAGGGCACACAGCTAGTCATTAGATTGAATAATGATTAGTAACTAGAGTCTAGAAATAAAGATTTCTGCCTCCAGTGAGGTTATTGCAGTATTTAGGTTCTGTTCCTCTCCCTGAGCAAGCACACCAGTATAAGAGTTTTGTGAGGGTCATGGGCTTACTTGGTTGCGATTTATCTGTAATTTAATGGTTATGTGAGCATTAAGTCCGTTAAGAGCCCATCTGTTCTTTAGATCTTGAGCTACTAGAAGAAAACTTTCACCCTAGAAAAGGGTGCTTCCTACACTCTTCCTGTCAATGAGTATTTCAGTCCACAAATGCAATATCACATTTAAATTCCTCCCCGTGACAGTGGGTGCTGAGCTCTGGACATGTGAGCTGCCCGAGGGCAGCGACTCTCTCTCTCAGCTTTGAGTCAGACCCATGCTTCCTCTCAGCACATCTTGGATTACCTGCATTACTTTTAATAGAAGTGAAGCCTGCATGAAGGACAGCTACAGGTAGACAATAGAGTGGAGCATTCATGCTGGAAGAGATTGTAAAGGCAATTCTTCCTTCTAATGCCCCTCAAAATCATGATTCAGCCCAAGAGCACAGCAGAGCTACAACTTGACGAAAACATCTGCTGTGGTTGTTGAACGACCAAAGCCTTTGTTTAAACCCTGACCTCGCTTGGTCCCCTTCAGAGCTGCTACTTGCTGACATGTGCTATTGGATCATCTCCCTCCCTTAGATTCAATCGTGTTCTTCCTGTGCCTTTTCTCACGAGCAACTGTAGCCTGCTCTGGTATTTTGGCTGCTGCTGTGGTTTTATTTGAACTTTGGCTTCAGTGAACCATGAAAGTGGTTCTTTGATCAGCCCTGCTTGCCTTGCCTGAGCTTGACACAAAGAGAAGCTCTATTTCTTTTACTCTCAATCATTCTGAACTTTGCCCACTCTTCCAATCTACTTTAGTCCAAGTAAAATCAATACAATAAAAGCCCCAACTATGATAAAAGGAACTCTTCTAACCCATGTTCTGTATCAAATCAACCTGTTCTCCATATGTATGCACATTCTGAAATGATTCCAGTATTTCATAAAAGCCAGATCTCCTATATGAAGAGGAAAAACCTACTCTGCATTTGCTCCCACTACATACATCGTTCACAGCAGGATTATCACACTTTATGGCACAAACCCCCCTCAGTTCCGAGTTATCATAAATAGCACAAACCACTTTCATACCCTTTATGAATGATCCCAGAATGCTGAGGGCAATTTTAAGTGTCAATACAGAACAAATGTGGAAAAACAAGGCTCCTGTTTTCTACCTTCCAGGGACAGTACAGAATAATCTTTTCAACTGTACAAACTCTGTGTCTAGTTCCTAAGTGAGCTTTAGAATATCCGGGGTCTCCTTTTCCTTACTGAATAATTCTCTAAGTTCTCAGCTTATCCTCAGTGTTTTAAAGAAAGGAAATTTTTGCATAAATTGGAGTTTTGAGGCTATCTTGAAGTAGCAAACCAAAGAATTTCAGTAGTTTGGCACAATGGAAGTTTCTTGTTGCTCAGGCTATGGTCACCATGGGGGCAAGGGACTATCTAAGGGATCTGTCCTCCATGCAGTGGCTCAGCAATCCATGAGGCTTTCCCACCTACTGTCTACGTAGCAACACACCCTTTCATCATCACCACGTCAGGAGAAGAGATGGCTGGAGGGTGTACACCAGCCCTTGAATGCTTCAGGCCACAATGACCATGCCACTTCAACTCACAATCCACTGGTCCAGTTCATCACATGTCTCTGTCTACCAGCAAGGGGACTAGGAAGTGTAATTCTTTCAGAGCTGGAGGGTAAGAGGAACAGAATATAGATTAGCATGATAGATCCCAATTACATAAAAAGTAGTGATTGAAAATGGCTCATTGGAACTCACAAATCCATAGAGGGTGGCATTTTTTTTTTCTAGCCTTACACTGTGTTCTAAAACATAACATAACCAGTGATAATATTCCCGACCATTTCTGGCATGCCTTCAGGTGGCCTGTAACTTCCTCCTTTATATGGGAGAGTGTCCTTATACATTTCTAAGAGAATGGTTGGGATTGGGTAATACAATGACCCCTGGATAAGGGTACAAATGCAAATGTTGACAAGTGTGAGTTATAATTGGTATTCCTGAATTCAGTGGCAAATAACCTCTTTTACATCATAGTTTTAAAAATATCTGATATGCTGTTCGTCTTATATTCTAAGTCTTAGGATTTAAAATAAAGTTTGTCTGTCTCTTGGATGAGCTTTGACAGTATACCTTTATTAAATCTGAAAAATACATTGAATAGTTTAAAATTCAATGTTAGTTCCATTGTTTAATATTATTTTTCAAGCTGAGAAGCAGAGCTGGTAAAATTTTACCACCACAGAGAACCATTTTGTGCAGAATTGGTCAGAGAGAAAAATATGTTTTTAATATAGCCCTTATCTGAGACTTAACTATTGGACAGCATCGGGTGTATTGTGCTTATGATGATTGCATTAACAATACCTTGGGAAAATAGGACCATATGTCAAAAATGTCCCTGACTTCCTTTCCAGAGTGCCTATTTAGATCTATTTAGTTGAGAGATTGAAAACTATAATGCTAGAGATTTAAAGAAACTTTCAGACAATTTTATAAAAACCTAGGTTTTGTGGCTGTTCATTTTTAAATAAGCATTTTAAATATAAACAAATGTCAAACTAGTCTATTTTTTTCATTAGTGTAGTAGTAGATCACTCTATTATAAATTTGGGAATGCCATTAAATTAATACAGTAAGCCAATACCAATGGTGCTTTTATAAAATAAAAATGAATTAAAAGGTAAAAACAAAATCTTAATAGTGCTTATATGGGTTTAATGTCACTTTATTGGGGTTTCTTGCCTTGTAACTGGGAAAAAAAATTCCTTCTGGATTTACTTTAATTACTAGAATATATTTTCAGTAAAAAGTATAGGATATACCTGAAACACACACACATCTTTTAATAAAATGTGTCTTTTTTTTTTTTAAGAAATTCTTATTCCCTAAACCATTCATATTTTTTCTGGTATACCGTTTAGGTGAGATAAGTTTTTCTCTAAAGAACACAAGTCTCTCTTGCAGTAATCACAAAGGTGAATTTTGCTTTGAGTCCATTTCTGTTTCCAATCCTATAATACTAAAAAATGTATAGGTAAATCATTTTTCTATTTAATGTTCACAGGATGTTCTTCTACTTCTCTTCATGGAATGTGCATGTCATGACCACTGTTCAAATGTTCTACCTCCACAGCCTGAGTTCAGGAATGAGAAAGAAATATACCCTTTAAACTTATAATTATTTGTTTATTATTATTATTTTTAAAGATTTTATATATTTATTTGAGAGAGAGAGAGCACGAGCTCGGGAAGCAGCCAGAGGGAGAGGGAGAAGCAGAATCCCCGCTGAGCAGAGAGCCCGCCGTGGGACTCAGTCCCAGGACCCTGGGTTCATGACCTGAGCTGAAGGCAGATGCTTAACCGACTGAGCCACTCAGGCATCCCAAAATTATAATTATTTAAACACAAAATTAAAAAAAAAAAAGCATTACAAAAGCAAAGAATGTTAATAATTAGCCTGAGCCTAACAGGATGGTATTGTCTAGGCGGTACCTGGGACCTTGTCTACAAACACGACTTTATCGACAGGCCCGCCGGACCTTGGAAGGTCACTCACACCAGCTTTACAAGAGGCTGATGCATAATTCAGAACATTTGTTTATTTTACAGTTAAATTGGGATGATCTAGTAGATATTTCTAGTATTCCTTACTGGTAACATGAGTGATACTCAAGAATTAGGGCTTTCCTTGGTATTTACAATTTAAACAAGAAAGCAAAATACACAACATGAACCAACCGCAAGATATTTTAAGTGTAAATGCTATGGAAACTCAAAGTCAGACAGTGATTTATATAGAATGGAATTAGAGCAAATTGTTTGAAGAGGTATGTCTAATTCATCTATTTTTTTTTTAACAATTTGAAATATAGAAAGTATTCATGCCCATGTTGGAAAAAAATGAAAACTGTTAAGCAAGGAAGTCACTTTTAGTTCTTTCATCTGTAGATAATCACTGTTGCTGTTTT
>NC_138379.1:92556342-92574829 GCF_054177405.1 Leptonychotes weddellii | reverse complement strand
ATATCGCCTCGGATTCACTTCTCCGCACGTCCTACCTTCCAGAAAGTGGTCGCTTTTCTGATGAGAGAGTTGTTGCTCTTCTTTTCTTCGATCTCCTGTTGGGTTTGTAGGTGTTCAGAATGGTTTGATCCCTATCCAGCTGAATTCCTGAGAGGAGACGAAATCCAGGTCTCCTACTCCTCCGCCATCTTGCTCCGCCTCCTGACTCTATTTTACATTTTTTATTTGTGGTTACCATTAAGTTTATATATAACTTCTTATGCATATAGAAATTTATATTTAAGTTCATGGCTGTTTAAGTTTGAACACATTCTAAAAGCTTTACATTTTTATTCCCTCCATTTTTTATGGATCTAATGTCATAATTTACACTTTTTCATTTTTAAATCCCTTGCTTGAGTTTTGTAGATATAATTGATTTTACTGCTTCTCTGCTTTAACCTTTATATGATTTTATAAGTGATTAATCTACTACCTCTTCTATGTTTTCATTTACCTATGAATTTTTTTTTCTTTCATAATTTTCTTACTTCTAGTTGTAGCCCTTTTTTTTCCACTCAAAGAATTCCCATTAACATTCCTTGTAAGATTGATTTAGTGGTGATGAAATCCTTTAACTTTTATTTCTCTGGGGCACTCTTTACCTCATTTCTATTCTTAATGATGACCTTGAATAATCTTGGTTGCAGGGTTTTTTTTCCTCTTAGCATTTTGAATATATCATGCCAATCCTTTGCCTGCAAATTTCTGCTGACAAAGCAGCCTATAACCTTATGTAGTTTCCCTTGTATGTAACTGTTTGCTTTTCTCTTGCTACTTTAAAAATTCTGTCTTTCTTACTAGTTTTTATGCCCTTTTAATTATTATTATTTTTTTATCTTGAAATTTTATTAACTTTTCTCAAAACTTCCAAAAATTGTGCACTGCAATTAGCAGTCCAAGGAATAATTTGAGAAATACCTCAAATCAGGAAGTACTCGGTTAATGACAGATTCACCTTCAATATATTTGGTAATGTTTCATAAAGGAAATAAGTGTAAAATTCTACTTGATACAAATAGTATTTGCTCCTTTTACTTTTTTTTTTTTATGCCCTTTTAATTATTATGTGGTGTCAACCTCCTTGGTTTGATTTTGTTGGGGTTCTCTGTGCCTCTTGGATCTGGAAGTCTGTTTCCTTCCCAGATTAGGGAAGCTTTCAGCTATCATTTCTTCAAATAAATTTTCTTCCCCTTTCTCTCTCTCCTCCCTCTGGGACCCCTATATTGTCAGTATTATTACACTTAATGATGTTACTAAGTTCCCTTAACCTATGCTCATTTCTTATTATTCTTTTTTTTTTTTTTTTTTTTTTTGCCATTTAGCTTGGCTGCTTTCCATTACCCTGTCTTTCAGATCACTGATACATTGTTCTGCCTCTTCTAATCTGCTATTGATTCCCTCTAGTGTATTTTTTATTTCAGTTATTGAATTTTTCATCTCTGAGTGATTTGTTTTTGTATTTTCTATCTCTTTGTTGCATGTCTCACTGAGGTCCTCGTCTCTTTTCTCCAATCTAGTGAGTATCTCGTCGACCATTACTTTGAATTCTTCATCAGGCATATTACTTATCTTCATTTCATTTAGCTCTCTTGCTGTGATTTTGTTCTGTTCTTTCACTTGGGGCATATACCTCTGTCACCTCATTTTGTCTAACTCTTTGTGTTTCTTTCCACGTATTAGGAAAGTCATCTGGGTCTCCTGATCTTGAAAGTAGTGGCCATAGAAGAAGAGGTTCTGTAGTGCCCTGCAGTGCAATATCCCCTGTTCATTAGAACCATGTGCTACAATGTGGTCCTCTGTGAGTGTTGCATATGTCCCATTGTGGCTGAGCTGTGTTTGTCTTCAGTCTAGTCGGCTGCAGTGGCCCACTTTGCCTGTTGTGGGTGCACTAGGCATGGTTTAGTCCCTATTCTGGTAAGGTGCCTATCTGAGGCTACCTCACTGATATTTTCCATTTATAGTATCCCATTTTTATTTTGTTCCAGTAAAATTATAGCCCACAACATATAGTAGGTACTTTGTAAACACTGGTTTGCTAACTCTTCTTCAATTTTTATAAAAAAATAAAGATAAATTAAATACAATAGCCAACAAAATTCCAATGGGGTTCCATGAGGAAACTTTAAAAAGTGATTTTGAGTTTTGAATAAGGGAACAAAATTTTATAAATACTTAGACCAATTTTACTGATCATGATTTTATCACAGATCACTGAGAAAGAATATTTATTTACTAGATGATGTTGTGGATACTAAGCAGGATCCAATTCACACTATATACAGTAAAAAACTCTAGATGAATTAAAGGCATAAGTGTGAAAGATAAAGCTATGAAATTAATGAAGAAAATCTAAATGATATTCTCTTAACCATGGTAGAAAATCACACCTTAAATAAGACCTAAAAAATGAAAAAAAAAAAAAACGTTAAAATTGATAGATTTTTCTTTATTAAAATTAAGAAATTCCCTTAAACAGAGGACATCACAAACAAAGATATTAGACAGGTACAGTCAATGAAAATATTTGCAACAGTTAAACTTGCTGAAAATTGTACTATCTAAAATAAAACTGCTCTACTCAAGTGAGTTAGACAAAGGGCCCAATAGAAAAAAACCAAAGTTAGTGTTCAAGAAATTCACAAAAAGAGCCCATTGACTGATGAATGGATGAAGAAGATGTGATATGTACTTAAACAAACCACACAATGGAATATTACTCGGCCATCAAAAATAATGAAATATTGCCATTTGCAAGGACATAGAGAGTATTATGCTAAATGAAATAAGTCAGAGAAAGACAGATACCATTTGACCTCACTCATATGTGGAATTTAAGAAACAAAACAGATGAACATATGGGAAGGGACAAAAGAAAAAAAAGGAGAGAGAAAATCAAACCATAAGAGACTCCTAACAATAGAGAACAAACTGAGGGTTGATGCAGGGAGGTGAGGAGGAGTGTGGGCTAGATGGGGGATGGGCATGATGGAGGGCACTTGTTGTGATGAGTCCTGGGTGTTGTGTATAAGTGATGAATCACTGAATTCAACTGCTGAAACCAATATTGTACTATATGTTAACTAACTAGAATTTAAATAAAATTTAAAAAAAGAAAGAAATTCACAAAGAGATTCAGAAATGGCCAGATAGTACATGAAGAGATTTTCAATCTCAGCCATCAGAAAAATACAAATTACAATGAAGATGTACCACTTAAATTCTCTAGAATAGAACATTTAAAAGATCAGTGTCAAATGTTGACTACAATATAGAGTCACAGGAACCTTCATGCATAGCTGGTAGGAATGTAAAGTAGTTCTAACCACTTTATAAATCAACTTCCTAGTAGTTAAGTGAAATAAACATGTGTATAATTTATAATTATACAGGTTCTTCTTCACTATAAGTTCTGGTCCAAAAGCCAGCAGGCTCAAAGCCCTGGAAGAACCAGTCCTTCAGTTCAAGTCCAAATGCATGAAAAGACCAGCTCCACAGGAGGGGTTCCCTTTTATTTGTGGAAAGGTCAGCTTTTTTGTTATATTCAGGTCTTTGACTGATAGAAGAGATTCACCCACACTAGAAAGGGCATTCTCCTTTACTCAGTCTATAGATTGAAATAGAAATCTCATCCAGAAATGTCCTTATAGACATACCCAAAATAATGTTTGACCAAGTATCTGGGCAACCTGTAGTTCAGTCAACTTGAAACCTGAAATTAACTATCACACAGGGTCAATTAACCCTACCAGTATATTAACTGATTTCCCTGCCTGTTAGCTTGAAGAATCTAGAGTAAACTGGTGATAGTCATGGCTTTAGGTTTAATGGAACCCTGATTTTGTCTATCCCCTTATAGTGGAACCAGAAGCTCTAATCCTGGGGAGCCTAAAGTTGTGGGAACAGAAGCACGAATTTCTGAGTGGGTCACTTAGAATAATGATGAGAAATGGCACATCTAGTTCCTCCCCCTTGGTTTCTTCACCATGAATGCTAACTATCAGGTAGAAAGCACCATTGTCTGCCCCCATTCTACAGGGCATGATCACCAAGATGCCACTTAAACTGTGCCTATAAGGGTATTCCAACATCTTACCAGGCTGGAAACTTCTGGGTGGTATGGTGTATGGTATAACTAGTAGATTTCTTGATTATTTAAATATTGTCAGTGGGTATGAAACATGTTATGTGAGATTCTATAATGGTAATTCTGATCATCAGCTTGCTAGTGGTGAATGTCTTAGAGAATGGTACATCTGGAGCTCATTGTCAGTTTATGTCGCTAATTGTTTGGACATTCAGTGGTTGTCACTAGCTACATCAGACTTGGTTGGAGGGAGCTGTGATATTGGACCCTCCCTCCCCTCCATCTGTATCACCATGGCTACCATGTTCCTCAGCCCAGCAGTGAAAATAATGAGGTGGCCAAAGGCAGAGACTGGCTGAACTCCACCAGACTGGTCATCTTGTTCCAGTAGTTGTTTAATACCTTCTCTACACCGGATGTTTTTTGGTGGACTTTACATGAGAGATAAAGATTAACACACTTTTTGTCCACTCCTGTAGATCCACTCATAGGCTTCTTTCCCGGATGACTTTGTCTTTGGTCTTCTAATCTTGCTCCATCTTAGGGGCGCCTGGGTGGCTCAGCCGTTAAGTGTCTGCCTTTGGCTCAGGTCATGATCCCAGGGTCCTGGGATTGAGCCCCGCATCAGGCTCCCCGCTCGGCGGGAGGCCTGCTTCTCCCTCTCCCACTCCCCCTGCTTGTGTTCCCTCTCTTGCTGTCTCTCTCTGTCAAATAAATAAATAAAAAGTCTTTAAAAAAATTTTTTTTAATCTTGCTCCATCTTAGACCCTGAATAACTAGTGAGGCCAGTGGGCACGAGTCTGTCCATAGAGTATCTTGATCCAGACCATTTGTCTCTTCCACCATGTTGATGATGAGGTGTACTGCTCAAAGCTCTGCCACTGGGAGACTTGTCACTGTCCACCACTGGCCAAGAATTGCTTCCAGGATTCCAGCTTTCTGGTGCTTCCGGACTGTCCTGCCTGTAAACATAGTGTCTCCACTGCTCAGAGCAAAATCCCTCAGGTGTAGAATCACAGGTATTCATTTTCAGCAAGCATGATGGTTTTATGGGAGTAATTGCAGGGGAGTAGCAGCAGGGTACCGGTCATCTCAGCTTAAACAGGAAAAATCATCCTACTTCCTGTCTCTAATTTCTTTCCTTAACCTTTCTTACCCTCCAGCGATCTGTGTATTTGATGTGAAAGATCTGTACACCTTTAATCTTTGTCTTCATCCTCTGTTCAACCTAATAATCGCCTCATTGGATCTAACGGTCTTTCTTTAAAATTGCTAAATATTTGGTTTTTCTTCTTTAATGCCACTTAATATATTTAATCTGATTATGGGTATTTTTCAACTATATCATAACAACTTTCACATACATTCATTGCAAATAAACTGTAAGCTTTTTGAACACAAAGATTATTTCTTAGTCACCTCTGCATCTCATATATCCAAAAGAGTACCTGGTACAAAGTAGGTAGTCATTAAGTAAACATTTGCTGAATCATATTAAATTGAATGTTCCTGTCTTTGCATTCCTTCAAGCAATGATGAAAATGTCAAGTGCAGAATAGGTATTCAGAATTACTTGTGGAACTGAGTTGCATTAATAATCTTTAGCTCCATTTTTCCTTCTCACACTTTGGGTTAACTTTTCATTCTCTTTTAGATTCTCATATCCACATAAAACAAGCCCCCAAAATTGTTTATCTTGAAGTTTTACCACTGTTCAATAAAAGTCGATGTAAGAAATATTAAAGTGGGTGGAAAGCTTGATGTGCTATTGATTGGTGGTGCAATTGGATAAACACAGTGATATGGAATGTTTAATGGCACAGCAAAAAAGATTCAGAATAGAGGAGGGGCCCAACCCAGTTCTATTTTGAAGTTATTACTATCTGTTACCTTCATGACCCCAAGTCCAATAGTAATAGTCCATTTTTTAAATATATAGTCTTAAAATCCTTTTTTCAGAGAATATTTGGAAATTGGGTCCTGGAGTTGTATAATTTTATAGCCTGCTCCTCTTACACTGAACAGTCGCCCTCCAACCCCACACCTGCCTGCTCTCCGTGCAGCAGAGGTGTTTCCGTAGGAGATCAAGCATGCAGAGGGATTGGTGACTTCTTTGGGTATCTTCTCTAAAAGCCAAGCCCCAGGGCACACTTGCAACTCTCGACCCACAGCAGCAATGAAATCAGGATTCTTCCTGATGATCAGATCCAAAGATGAGAATCTACAACATACAATATCAACTCAGATAATATTAACTGCTAGCTGGATGCTGAAAATAGTATAAGAATCATAAGTTTTATATGCAAAATTGTCAACTGTCAAATAATTATAAGGTATGAGGCATTTGGGTGAAAATGGGATAACTGTCACTATCCCTGAATCACGCTAGCCCATGATTATTTGCCTTTGACATGGTGAGTAACACCATAGCATTTCACCACTGGGGTTCAGTTTTATGCTTCATTTTTATTTCCCCATTTTTCTTTTCCAGGATTGTTCTGCTCCTATTCTTATGTTAGTACTTTCACTGTAGTCATTGTTTCTTATCTTTACCTGCCCTTCATCAGTTCACCTACACTCATCCTCCATGAGGTCCCTTTTCCTCACATTCAGGGAAGAGCTTAGAACACTTAACCCCAAAGCTGCTCCCATAACTGAAGCAAGGCCTATATGATCCTCAAAGCAATTCTGTGGATCTGGCACCTCAATTGTTCCTTTTCTTCCTACATATTTAGAAATAGAAAGTTTAAGATGAAGCGGTTTATCTAATGTAATAAAATATTTTAATAGCATAGTCAGAACCAAGAGTCAGATCTTTCCATTTTCAGCCCCACTTATGGCTGACTGGACTTCTGAGCCTCCAACATCTTGCTCAATGCCTGGCAAATAGCAGTCCAATCAAGTGTATATTTTATTAATGAATAGATAATAAATAAAAATGAAATAAATCTCAGAATCCTTAATCAATTGTTTACATCTTATTTTTTTATTTTGCAAATACTATATCCAACGTAAAATGTAATTTAATATACTCCAAGTAAAAGGAGACATAGCAAAGTAGTTTAGACCAGTGATCTCCAAAGTGAATTGCTTGTATATCAGGAGGTGTTCAGGGAATATAGTTATGGTGCAGGGAAAATGCATTAGGATTTTAGACACACTTTTTGTTAAAGCAACACCCTGTATTATTTTAAAAGTCAAACAGTTCAAAAAAGCTCTGATGAAAATGTCAGTAATCTTCACCTCCTGTCCATCATCCAGTTCTGCTGCCAAAACAAGCAATCTGCGTTCTTCTTAGTTATTTTTCTTGGCATTTAATTCCATATTTCTATTTGCATTTGCTTTAGAACTCATCCTTTTAAATTCTGTAATGTAAATTTTTAACTTTACATAAAGTGATAGTATGATAGGACATGCATATGTACTTTTTAAATATATACCTATCGCAAGCATCTACAAAACCATGGTGTAGACCAGAAGCATGACCCTCCACAGCTGTCAGGCAGATGTTTTTCCAGGGGCCTGGCCAGAGCAGAAAGACCATTTACCTTTTTGAAATATGCTCTGTGGAAAAGCCACATTTCCTTGGCAAGTATCGCCTAAAGGGTCTCGGGAAACTTGTATCAGAATCTCCTGAATTTTTCACGACATCTCTTGTGAACGAACATCTTTCATTGAACAGAGACAGCGTAAATGTGAGATAGACACCAACGCTGGAAATCAAATCTCTAGCAAGTGCATTTGTCCTGAAGCCAAATGGGCATCACTGTTACTTCTCACCCAAAGGCTTTCTTTTATCCTTAAGCTAGCCTCCTTCACGAACTCGGGCATTGTGAGTTAGTGTCATGAGTGAGACTGGGCAGAAGTCATGGAGCCACAGGGGAACAGGCAATTATTAATGGCAAAAATACTCATCAATTTATTTCTTTTACATGGAATGCCTGCAGCCTTGTTTTCTCCCCAGTCTGCTGAACTCGAATCCATTTATCATGTGTAGCTTTCTGGTATGCAGTTTTATTTCAAATAGTTTGCACTGAAAAAAAACACCTTCCTTTTTGAAGGCATTTTACCTCTCTCTTATCTAATTGCCAAAGAATATTCATGTGTCTGTATGGCTCATCTCCAAAAAAAAAAAAAAATCAAATTATAGTTATTGTTATGGAAATGTATTTTAAAACCTTATTATTTCCAACTCAATCTATAGATTCGATGAAATCTCAATCATGATTCAAGGAAGTTCTTTGTGAATCAGTTTATCCACAAACTGGTTCTACTCTACTGAAAGTAACCTTTTGTGCCACGTAAGCCCACGTCACCAGACTCTTCCAGGCTGCTGCCTTGTTTTAGCTAGGACTTCACTGTCCCAGTGTGGCATCAGAACATGGCACGTGGTAGTTATTGATGGAGTGAGAACTCCGGGCATTTAGTGACGACCTTGAAGCAATAACCTGACCTTTGGTCACCAGCTGCTTTAAAATATTTATTACCCTCCAGAGATTTGCCCCTAAAAGCCAGGAGTAAAATAATCACCAAGAAAATGGAACACAGTATTTTGTTTATTTTTATTTTCTTTCCCAACTCTCATTTGTTTTCTGGTATTCACCAGAGGTGGTGTTTCCTGACAATGAGAATCGCAGGAGATTGAAAGCTAAGAGATAGGTTTTCTACTGCTACCTGCCAGCAAGTCCCAAACCTATTTTTCGCCTTGAGGGACCAGAGTTTCTTATCCATTCAAGCGTTCCAGAGAAATTTTATTAGGGCCTCCTGAGTTTTAGATGGAAGTGTAAGTCAGACAGTTGTTGCCCTCAAGAGCTGGCGGTCTAGTGAGGATGATGGGAAAGGTGAGCATATGTGAATAACTGTGTGGTCATGCTATTACAAGGCAGGCACAAAGTGATCCTGGCAAACAGAGGCAAAGCATCTAATTCTCTCTAAGTCACCAGCTCTGGCATTCAAAGGGAGGTAGATATTGCCATTGGGCTGTGAAGGATGAAACCAAGTTTTTCAGTCAGAAGGGCAGGTGGGTTTCCAGAAAGAGGAAAGAGCGACACACTAGTGGCCACCATTTGTTGAACATCCATTATGGGCCAAGCAAGTACTTTTCACCAACGAGTCTTGATCTTATTAGGATCACCATTGTTATTTCTGTTTTACTGAACAGTGTCATGAGTCAGAGAGGGCATGCCACTTTGCCAAAGTCATGCCTCTAATAGTGGCTGAGATTAGATTTGAACCGAGGTACATCGGACTGGCTCTGAGCTTACATGTGTCCAAAACACCACACTGCTTCTCTCTCTACACAAGTGTCAAACTTCCTTCCAGCTGAAGACTCAAACCTTTCAAATTTCCAACATGCAGAAATATCATGAAAAGTGAGAGTGCACAGGAGGATTGCTGGGATCATGGTTGAATACTATACTCTGTCTGTATTGCAACACTTTCTTTACACCACAAATGTGGGATTTACAGCACCATCCTGGGAGCCTGGAGGTTTAGGCTGTTGACTGAATTTCAAAGAGACACAAAAAAAGTTATATGAGGAGCCTTTTCCTTGAATGTTTTTATAGTTATATGCCTATGTATATCTACCTCTATAGTTAATTTAGTATTCATCTAACATCCAGAATGAGGGGCATTAAAGCTCTTGTATCTTCCATGAAGTTACCAATTCAAATTAGCCATTTCATGATACCCAACTAGGTGATGAATAAATGTTTGAGATGTTTACAACTGGCTTTGGTTTCTGTCCTAGCCAAGTTGATTACTTCCTCATTGGGCAGTAATTATACTATTTTGGTAAACAGCATGCCTTCTGGATTTAGAATTAGCTGGGTTTTAATCCCAGTTCTGCCAATAAAAAGTGTAACCTGAGACAACTAAATGAGCCTCCAAAAGCCTGGTATATCAACTGGGAATTACTATTTATTTCACTGGACTGTTGTGAGAATTGAATAAAAACATATCCGGTGTGTGTAGCACATGGTAAAATCTCAAACATTTAATGTGTCTTATTATAAAAAATGGTTTCTGCTCTGGCGCCTGGGTGGTTAAGTCAGTTGAGCAACAGACTCCTGGTTTCAGCTCAGGTCATGATCTCAAGGTCATGGAATCAGCCCCGTGACAGGCTCTGTGCTCAATGGGGAGTCTGCTTGAGACTCCTCCTCTCCCTCTGCCCTTCCCCTTGCTAACATGCGTGCACACTCTTTCTCTCTCTCTCTCAAATAAATAAATAAATCTTTAACAAAAATTATTACTGCTAAGGATTATTATGTGAATAAATGCAATGTGTAGAATTAGCCTTGTCCATCAATATCTGGGTAACTTTCAGTTAACAAAAGTTCAGTTACTCAACTGAATATTTACCAAATGGTCAGAACTGTGTTAAAATTCAAAACATTATATCAAAAAATTAGTATTTTCACTTCTTTGAAGGAACTTGGAATCTAAAGGAGTAAAGCTTGTTGTGTCAATTGCCACACAAAGCAAGTAGAGAGCAAGGAAAAATAAATAAATATAAAAGTTTATCATGCTCTCTGGAATATAAGCTTCATAAGAGCTGAGATTTTTTTTTTTTTTATCCATTTGTTCACTAATGTCCTCCAAGCACAAAGAAGTATCAGGCACATAATAGTTACTCAAGAAGTATATATCAGTTAATAAATTAATTCAGAGCCATGTGCCTGCTGGATTTCAGGCTAAACTACAACATGAGTCAGAAAAAAAAATCATTATGGTCATGCTTATGAAAGGCTTTTTGGAGAGAAAGTCAAGCAGAGCTGTGAAGAAGGAATAATATTTAGAGAAGAGGGCATTCCAGGCCAAGCGAGGACAACTCCAGGACTGCCTTTGTCCTGTTGGGTCAAGACTCAGTAGTGAATTCTGTAACGAAAAGATTCCATCTCTATTTTTAGAAAGAAATGGAAGGGCGGGGGGGGGATTAAAAGAAAAGAGCAGAGTACATTATATGAGTTAAGTTACTTGGTTTTTAGGTGTTTTTTTTTTTTCCTGAAGATGTATATGGGTAATAATGAGGTATTATGAAATCCTTGGAGTTTGGGTCATGCCTGTTGGGTTTAGAACTAGTTTTAGTCTAAATGTGTCCTTTAGTGTCTGTGTGGCTTTGGTCAAATCACTTTCTGTGGGTCACCCTTAGTTTCATCAGGAAAATAGGGTTATTACACATATTTTAAAGGACTGTTATGGAAATTTGTCAAGATAATGCTTTTAAGAGTGTGGAAAAGACCATGGGTCCATATTGCACAACCAGTAAATGGTAGCTCTTATTGCTCTTTATAGAGATACTCCTATATAGAGAGGACTTCACAAGACACCACTTTCATACAATATTTCTAGCAGGCTAGATCTCCATAGTTCATCAATCCATAGTATTCTGTCAGTATATAAATACATCTGATACCACCATGGTATTTTTTAATGTCATTTCAAAAACTTTCATTTTACAGTTAAAAATAATATACCCTAAATAAGATCATGTTTTATTCACTTTAAAACTTCATTGATTCTTTCATTTTTATGGTTATCCATTCATTTAGTATTTTTAAGTATCTGCAATGTACTAAATAATTTTTATAATGTCCATACTAGGATACAACAATGAAGCGGCTAACAACCTAATTCAGGGATGAAGTAGCAGATAAGTAAAATACCAGCTGGAATACAAGGAGTTAGGTGCACTTTTAGTGGTATGCATGCATTAATAGGGGGATAAAGAAAACAGAGTAATTCTGGGGATTGATGGGGTTGTCACATTTGAGCTAAGTCATGAAAGATGAGTAAGAGACAAGCGGTGGCTTCCTGGGTGAGTAGCCTCTGCAGTCACACAGGACCTTGTATTCAGAAGGACTTCACGCGTGGTTTCATGTTCTGCTATCGCTGTCTTGAAATTCTTAACAATTTCATCTTCTAATTTGTGCTTTGAAAGTGAAGTGTGATGGAACAATGGACAATGAACGTGAGCCGAGGACATGAGTACAATGTATGTGTCCACTCTCCCTTGCCATCTCATCCACGTCAGCAATGGAGATGCTCCACGGACACAGAATTCCTGTGGACCCACAGTTCATGGGAGTTCAAGGAGACTAAAGGCAGCACAAATTAAACATGTTATATCTATGACTGAGGGGGCACCACCATCCCCTAGAGGCAGTATTTTCCACTGGAACCAGGACCTGCTTCTAAGTTGGAGAGAAGGTAAGGTACCCCATCATATCCTTTCTTAATCATGTTACTTCCTGTATTAGCTCATCACTTGTGCTCAAAATGAAAATAAAGAGGAAGAGGGAAAGATAGGGCAAGTGATAGTTTATTTTCCTTTTTGTTTGTCCTTATTCATCAATAAACAGAAGGTACAGTGTTAGTAGAATAAAGTGCGAGATAAAAACAGATGAGGCTGAGCAAAAGAAACTGTCAACAAAGTGAAAAGACAACGTACAAAATAGCGAAAAACTTGCAAACCATGTATCTGATGAAAGGTTCATGTTCAAAATACATAGAGAATGCATACAACTAAATAGGAAAAAAACAGTCTAACTGAAAAAACAAACAAAAGAACTAAACAGACATTTTTCCAAAGAAGATACACAAATGGCCAACAGGTACAAGAAAAGGTGTCCAACCTCACTCACCATCAGGGAAATGCAAATCAAAACCACGATGAGATACCACCTCACACCCATCGGAATGACTAATATCAAAAAGACCGGAGATAACAAGCGTTGGCAAGGATGTAGAGAAAGGGGAACCCTCGTGCACTGTTGGTGAGAATGCAAACTGGTGCAGCCACTGTGGAGAACAGTCTGGAAGTTCCTCAAAAAGTTAAAAATAGAACTACTCTATGATCCAGCACGTCCGTTCCTGAAGGAAATGAAAACACTACATTGAAGAGATATGTACATCCCCATGATCACTGCAGCATTATTCACAATAGCCAAGACATGGCAACAGCCTGTGCTCATGGACAGATGAATGGATAAAGAAGCTGTGGTGTATATACATGTACACACACATGCAGAGGAATGTTATTCAGCCACTAAGAAATGGAGGTCTTACCATTTGTGACAACGTGGATGGACCTTGAAAGCATTATGCTAAGTAAGTTAAGTCAGACGGAGAAAGACCAAGACTGTATGACCTTACTTCTGTGTGGAATTAAAGAAAAACTACCCCCCGGGCGCCGGGGTGGCTCAGATGGTTAAGCCTCTGCCTTTGGCTCAGGTCATGATCTCAGGGTCCTGGGATCGAGTCCCGCATCGGGCTCCCTGCTCCTTGGGAGCCTGCTTCTCCCTCTGCCTCTCTCTCTCTGTCTCTCATGAATAAATAAATAAAATCTTTAAAAAAAAAAAAAAGAAAAACTACCCCCCAAAAAACAAAACAACAAGAAAAAACAATCAAAGTCATAGAAAAAGAGATGAGATTTATGGTTACCAGAGGTGGGGGTGGGGTAATTGGATGAAGGGGGTCAAAAGTTGCAAACTTCCAGTTATAAAATAAATACATCCTGGGTGCATATTTGTAATGTAGAGCATAGTGACGATAGTCCACACTGCTGTGTGGCGTATCTGAACGTTGCTGAGAGAGTAGATCCTCAAAGTTCTTATCACAAAGAAAAAAATATTTCTTTTTGTCTTTTTGTATCTATGTGAGGTGATGGATGTTGACTAAACTTGTATTCATCTCACAATATATGTAGATCGCTACGCTGTGTTACGTTGACTTACATGGTGCTATATGTCGATTAATAAAACTGGGGGGAAAAACCTCTGAGATGAGATAGTTGTGTTCAGTGTTTTCACTGTTCTTTCAAGAGTGAGACACACGTGTGTACAAGCTACCAAATACAAATTGTGCGACTTCAGTGATTCGCAAAGGGGTTCAATGTTTTCAAACTGGCATCTTAAAACTGACATATTTATATTTAAAACTGGCATTGCACAATATAAAGAATAAAATTCATGCTAACGATTTTATTTTTCTTTGCTTAGAACATTAAATAGCAAAAAAAGAAAAAGCCATGTCAAGTCCAGTCCAGAGACTGCTGAATAAAAGAGAAAGTTTTATATATTTTAATGCCTTTTAACTACAGTTTTTCCTCTGCTTTTTGAACAAGGGGCCTCCCGTTTTCATTTTCACTGGGCCCACAGTTTCTGCAACCACCTGGGATAGGGAGATGGGCTGACGTGACTATCCCACGCCATCCACTTGTGGAGAGAGGTGGGGCACCAGGCATAGAAAGGCCGAGCTTTCGGGAACAGACCACGCAGGGGGGTGAGGCAAGGCTGCAAGTTGCCCTAAAACTGTCCGCACTTACTCTGTTTTTGCTCGGGATCCTCCAAACCCTCACTGTCAGATGGCAGCAAGAGTTTATGATACTCAGTCGAGAAAGATCCGTCAAGGTTCCAGGGATTCCTTGGGGAGGAGTGGTGAGGAACGTGGCCAGAGGGTCACAGAATTTCTTCTGTCATCTCTGAGAACTGCCTGGATTTCAAGCTGAGTTTTGGTGAGGGAGGAAAGTGAACAAATGCAGGACAGAAAACAGACGGGAAAGACAGGGGCTCGGGCAGAGTGGGGGCGTCTGTGCGGTGAGGCCTCGGGCGCCCTTCCCTGCAGCAAGCCACACTGGGATTCCTACAGCCCGGAGTGACCTTCCACGGACCGCACACTGGTGCCTGGTGACATGGGGACTCGGGCCTTCAGAAAGTAGTCCGCAGTCACAGCTAGCTAATGAGGACTCAAGCTCAAGGATTATAAATCAGATCACTCGTAATTAAACAACGTTAATGATCCAGACAAAAAGGCATTAGCACATTTTTTAAGACAAATCACAAAGGAGTGTCATACAGCGAGACTCTCCTTGTCAATTTAGAAATGCTATTGTTTTCACATCCTTCCAGGAAAAGGCGATCTATTTTCACCGGCCAAAAACACTGATGATTAAATTAAAGCTCTCCTTGAGAAGTGAAGCAGAAGACCACCATCACCTGACTCTGTAGTGGGTAGAGCGTTTGAAAAGTATTTTTCTGTACAGTGGGCCTCACCACAGTGCTCATTCACAGATGCAAATAATTCACACTAATGTATTTTTTTGTGGTTGATTAATTTTGCTTGAAAAATGCTGCTAATGGAAACAAACCAATATTGAGCATTTGGTGAGAGCTTCTTGTATGCCAAACACTGTGCTAAATATCCAACATGATTATATTATTTAATACTAGTAAAACCAATTACGTTTTAAGATGCTGCTTTTATACCCATTTTTATAAGAAAGACCAAAGGTAAGAGAGATTGCTCACATCTGCCTTTTGTGCGACAGAAGATTTGTCAGTAAATGACCAGCTCCCCTACTGGGCCCCCTAACCTCCTCGTCTACTCACTAGAGATTGTTATAATTCCTGTTTCAATTTAAAATGCCTGTGAATATATTACTTAAAAGCATGAAGGTGGCTTACGGAGTGTGAAAATTATAACGTATAAGTTTAGAACTCTTTCAAGAGCTCCTTTCTATCTACTGTTAAGATATTGAGGTAAGAAGCATATGTAGTAAAGGAGGAAGGGAGGGTTATGAGTGCATTCTAGAAAAGAAACTTACCTAAAAATACCAACTTTATGACAATAATAAAATCAGTTAAGGGAGCCCCTTGAGGACAAAGGGCTATTGGGAAACCCTACAAATCCAGGCAAAAGTAAGACTGCCCCGTTTCCAGGTGAGGAATCCCAGATGACTTGCTCCGGTTATGTGTCAGACCCTGCCCGCCCTGTGACCAGGCCACCCCCACAGAGAAGAATGTCACTTAATGTGCCCAGACTGCCCAGCCTGCCATCACTTCACACGTGGGAACATCTCCCCTTCAGAGTAGGAATCAAGAGACACAACTCAGAACACTCTCTCCCTGGCTCTACTCGTCGTTGATTTCTTCTCAAATAGAGATTTCTTTAAAACATTTTTTTAAATAAGCCATGTTTCTAAACTTTATGTCTTCTGAAGTTTGCTTCCTGTTTTAAAGAAAGTGTTTTGTCCCTTCCAAAGTTATCTTTAAAAATGTAAATTGCCCTGGGATGCCTGAGTGGCTCAGTCTTTAAGCATCTACCTTCAGCTCAGGTCATGATCCCAGGGTTCTGGGATCGAGCTCCCCAGCTCAGCGGGGAGTCTGCTTCTCCCTCTGCCTCTCCCCCTGCTTGTGTGCTCTCTCTCTGTCAAATAAATAAATAAAATCTTTAAAAATAAAAAAATAAAAATGTAAACTGCCCTTATTTTTATCTAGTACTTCTTGGCCTCATTTTATCATTTAAGTATTTTTTTCATCTGGACTTTATTTTGATCTTAGGTCAGAGTAGGGATTTAACAGGATTGTTCCTCTGGGATGGCTAATTGTCACAAAATAATTTATTGAATACTCTTTTTCCCACAAATTTTAAGTGCGGTTTTATCATATGCTCAATCCCTGTATGTTTGTGGATCTATTTCTGAACTGTCAATTCTGTTCCATTGATGGGCTTCTATTCCTGGCTGGGAGCATGGTGCGTTCATTATTGTGGCTTTATTACTTATTTAACTATCTGGTAGAATTAGTCCCTCATCTTTAGCCAGGAATATTCTGAAAAATGTTTTTTTTTTTTAATAAGATTGCTTTTTGCATTTGAATTTCATAACCAACTTCCTCTGAGGCTTAAAAATTGTGATGCATTTCATTAAATGCTGATGTTCATTACATTAAAACTTAAGTTCTTCCTTTTAAGTTTTTATTAATGTGTATCCTTCTTGTGCACAAATTATATCTTCGTTTTAAAGCCCTTATTATTCTCTATTTAAATATCATTAAAATTCCTTCTCCATGGAAAAGACACAATTTATTTTCCATTGGATTAGATATATGTGGGCTGGCTGAAGATACAGAGAATATAGAGAGACATGAAAAATCCTCAGGTGAGGATGCAGGGATGCAGTTTTTTGTTTTGTGGTCAACCTCCCTTCCCCACTCCTACTCGTGAGCAGATAAGGAAGAGCAACTAGGGTTTTGTTTGATAAGTTGCCAGTATCTGGTTTCTACCATGAGAATGAAGGTCAGTATAAATGGAAGGCTTGAAGCAAATACATATGTGATATATATGCATGTCTCAGGGGATTTGAAGTCCATGGTAGCTGGCTCAGAGTCGAAGTCTGGATCCTCCCCATCCACCCTCCACATTGGACTTACCCAAGGATAAAAGAATCATAGTGATTTTGATTTTGTTAAGACTCACAAAAATTAGGAGTAATCTAAGAGTGATAAGTTAAAAACTAATAACCCAGAAAGATTATATTGCCTAGGTGTTTGCATTTTTTAAAAAAACGTCATGTTGTTTAAATGAACATGAATACATAGTACTGTATTACAATTTAATAATCTCTATTCTTTGCCGTGTAAAGATCCAGCTGGATCATCTGTGCAGTTTATAGCTTTTTCTATTTTACTTCTCCCATTATTCAATGATAGAATGCAGTCCATTGGACCATGGTGGACTCATGACCTAAGCTGGGCCAGTTAGTTTCTTCCTAGGGATTCTGACCTTAGAACAGAAAGAAAACCAGGCTCTCTGGGTGATCTTATATGTAATATGTGATCTCACATGCTTGGAGCCCCATTTGTACCTGCCATATGAACCACAGAAGCAGTGAGGAGAACAGATAGCTTCCAAAGTCCCCGATCTGAATAACTTTTTGAAGCCTTCCCAAATCTGCGCTCAGTGAGACGTGTCTGAGTTTTTTCACTAAGCCCCCCTCCTCTTTTATTCAGCTTGAATTAGCTATGACTTGAAAAAAAAAAAAAAAGCCCTAGGTAAACCTAGGCAGTGGCTAGATTAATGGCCTTTCAACCCTAGTGCAAATCCCAAACCTATGATTTGGGCAAATTGTCTAACTTCTTTAATTTCTTGAGTGTCTTCAACAGTAAAACTGGGATTTAAAACCTATCTTAAAAATTATAAAGAGGATTGTGGACTAATCTTGTGTGCTCAGGCAGGCTCCTCCTGACTCTCAAGAGCCAAGTGTTAAATATTCAAAAATGATGCCACTTGGTTGTTAATCCCGTTAATAGCTTGGAACTGCCACATGACAGGAGAAGTTATACCACGAAGATTAGCAATGCTATTTAAAAAGCTGTGGTTTTTGGGCGCCTGGGTGGCTCAGTTGGTTAAGCAACTGCCTTCAGCTCAGGTCATGATCCCAGGGTCCTGGGATCGAGTCCCGCATCGGGCTCCCTGCTCTGCAGGGAGCCTGCTTCTCCCTCTCCCACTCCCCCTGCTTGTGTTCCCTCTCTCGCTGTGTCTCTCTCTGTCAAATAAATAAATAAAATCTTTAAAAAAAAA
>NC_138379.1:92539778-92555842 GCF_054177405.1 Leptonychotes weddellii | reverse complement strand
CAGCACATCCCTGATTATAGTAATGGATGTAAAGTGCTTACATAGAATGCCTGGCCCATCACACGTACTCGGTAAGGTGTTCTGATTATTACTGGTAAATTATACTGTAGATTCTACATCAATGAGCCTAAAGAAATCCAACTGTGTGTACGATGAAAACACTTACCCGGTGTCATTAGTAAATACGGAAACCCTGTTCATCGTAGCTTATTCAAACTGCAAGTGTTGGTTTCAGTCTTTTGAGACGAAGAACTAAAGAGAAGTTAAGTGTGCGAGGACTCTTATTAGGGAAAATGTCTGCGTGAGGAGAATAGGAAGAACAGGAGAGCCATCAGACCCGGAAGCAAGTGGACCTGAGTGAAGGAGAAGAGAGAAAGGGGTCCGTGGAAGCATGCTAGACTGCCAGATCCTCCAAGGAATGTTTGGTAGAGCCCTTGGGGCGGGTCCTTCAAGGAACCCTGATTCTCCCAAGAGAAACACCTGGGGGTGCTGATGCTCACCTCCACGCCTAGGAGATCCACCAGGCACATTCTCAAAGCCTCCACGGGAAGTGACTAGTTTCCTATAAGCTGGCTTCAAAGATCCTACAGCTGTTCTCAACTTTATTTTAAGTTTTTATTTAAATTCCTGTTAGTTAACATACAGTGTAATATTAGTTTCAGGTGTACCATATAGTGATTCAACACTTCTATATAACACCTTGTGCTCCTCACAAGTGCCTTCCTTCATCCCCATCACCGGTTTAACCCATCAGCTTCAGTGCACTTAAAAACAGCAATAGTTCTAATTAAATGACAGATTCCTGGGTCCCTGACCAAGAATGTGGACTTTTATATGCGCCTCAGGTAATTTTGATGGGAGTGGAAGGAATACTATAAAACCCCATTTTTAGAAGATGTTTATTTTCCTCTAAAGTTACAAGGTTATTTTAATCACCTTACCTCCTAGGGGTTCATATTGTGTGTATCTGTAAAATACTATGGCTGATTGTTGGGATTCGCACAGGGACCCAAAAACAACAGTAATACCTGGCTCATTATTTGGAGCCTCTGCGTTCTCACGGCCTGAGTCTGTTCCCATCTGTGTCTAACCACATTTGTTCCAAGCCGGTTTTCCTCCTGTGTGCCAGGACAGATCTCAAAGGGAGCTGGTTTCATTTCATTTCACTCTTTTTTTTTTTATAGTATCTGTCAATGATCTTGTTTTTACTGCATCTTTCATTCTCTTGATACCATTTATTTTATCCGTATCTCAAGTGTTTCTCCTTTTCTATTTTCAAAGCCACCCTCCCAATCCAATCGTTTACAAAAAATAAAAATTAAAAAAAAATTTAAAAATCATGCAGTTATCTCAATAGTGGTTTTAAGATTTCCAGGAATTTTGTTTCCTCTAGTTCATCTCGCACAAGAGCTTTCTTAATATCTAAACCCGATCACTGAAAATCTCCTACTTAGTAATTTTGCCTGTTGAACAAAAAAATTTTAACTCCACACTGGCATTCTAGATCCCTTATATTCTACTTAGCAGATATATTTCAACAATTCCTACCGTGTGTCCTACAGTAAACTGTTTATCTAATGAAGGTTATTTTGGTCTATAGTCAAGCGAATTTGGGAAATGATGGGCTGAACAAAAGGTAACAGCTTAACTGAGCTCCCTTAATGGGCTGCTGTGCTAATGAATTTTGGGGATGGATATGCAGCATGGCATGTTTCAGTGGTCTGCACAAAACACTTTTGTGAAAATCAGTGTGATTTTTTATCTGTCATTCCCCATAGAAACCAAGGTCTTCAAAGACACCTCCCTTGTACATGGGTTCCTCATCATGGGTTCATCATCATGTCTGTGTCTTTGCTAGGCTCTTCCCTCATCCTGATTCAGATGTATATGTATGGTGTGTCAAAAACTTCAAGTCTCATCCTCTATGAAGGTCCAACTTATATCAAAAATCTGTGTATATGTGTGTATATATATATATTTGGCTGATGTCTATCTCTCTATATCTATATCTATATCTATCCTCTTTGTAGAGGATGAGGAAGTTTTTGACACACCATAGACTCAGGCTCTCTCTTCTCTCTATTGCTGTGTTCAGTAACTTCGAGAAGTCTTTTGAAGATTACCAGCCAACAACGACATCGACTTGATTCTTTATTGACCATTTTATTTACAGTCAATGAATCTTGCCTCTTGATTCTATTTTAGGACTTTTCTAATTGGTTCACTTGGTTAATTCTTGCTTCCCTGTAAGAACATGCATATTGCAAGAAAAGGTTCCTCAGTTATGTTTTCTGTGGTACTAAGCAGACTAATGTGCTCTGCATGAAGTGAGGTTTGTTGAATGGAAAGGGAGTCATGGCAGCAGGATTGGGGAAGATTCAGGAGTCGGATATATAAGCAAAGGAACTCTGAGGTTGGAATGTGAGATGCAAAGTCTAGCAAGGCTTAAAGCAAAACTGCCACAGAATGATGAGTCCACGGTGTGTGGTGGCTCACGTGAATGCCTTTCTAATGTTCTTCCGTGGCTGGCCTCACTTTGCGCTGCAGGAACTCTTCCACTGTTCACGGATAATCACTAATTGCGATACTTGGAAAATAGGCTTTTTTCTCTAATAGCCCAAAATATTTCAAGACAGTGGAGCCTCCTCAAGTACCAAAGCCTGTCTCAGCTCAATATCTCTCTGGCTGATGGCCACTGTCTCTGTGTATATGCTTCACAAACACACATTTTGTGTTTTTAATATATCATAAAGAGATACAATCTCCCTCCATTTATAGTTGCTGTGAAATCTTGTGCCCAGGGATGTGCAGGGGCTGGGGGGAGAATGCTAAGCTAAAACTCAGAGTTTTTAAATTGAGAAGTTATATGCGAAAGGAAAAAGGCTAACACATGCTTGACCAAGGCCATTTCTTTTGAAAATGGAAACTAGAAATTATTACAACTTCAATGTGTTATCCCCATAATAGCTCAGCTGATAGCACCAGCCTCTATATGATAAGAGCCTCAAAAAAAGGTGAAGCAAAAGTCACTTAGAATGACTCGTCAGTGAGGTCTTCTGTCTAAGTGACAGTTCTAAAAACAGTGAAGGGTCAATTTTCTGCACTTAGCTCATTTGATGCAAGAGGCTAACTCTTTACTGAGGAGACTGATAGATAACCTTCAAAGCTTTCCTTTAAAAACAGAGAGACCTTTGACTTGTGAATCTGGAATTAGTTCACAGAAACTCTAAGTAAACTGTTGTGCATGGGATAAGAATGTAGTATTTGACAGGGAACAGTTCTAGTTTTCATCTTCTACTTAGAAGAGGATAGATTCTGAATAAATTTATATCTACCCACTGGGCATGGTCCATGGCGGAAGAGAGAGCTGCTAAGCCAGGGCCTGAGGACCAGCTGATGGGGGCTGCAGCCCATCCTGCTCACTTACCAGTTCTGCGTGCCATCAGGGTCTTCCATGAGCTGGGCTGAACAATGCGGAGGACTCCTTTCACCTAACCTGGAAATATTAGAGCCTGTAAAAAAAGCACATTGGCCTGTCAAGTTTTGAGTCTCACCCTTTTCACAGTGAAAAGAATTGTCAGGATCCGCTAGTGACTTGAAGAAGGAATTGCTTGTGGTATAGCTTTTATTTTTCAACCCAATCTTATGTATGTTCCTCCTGGTAAGGCTCTGCTTCAAGATACTGTGACCACATCAGTAACTTTGACCTCAATCAATGGAGGAGAGAACTCTGGACAGTGCTGTGAACTCCTTTGCTCTGGACCCTACCCTGCAAATGAAATAAGGAGTGGGGGAGGGGAGAGAAAGGGGAACATTGGTCTCCTTCTCTACAAAGGATAGCAGGGCATAAAAGTGAAATGTGGGTTTATTGAAACTTTTCCTACAGTCATCCAGTTATTTTCTCATAGAATTCTTATAAACAATAGAAGCCTTCATGGAATTGATTAAATTAGCACTTTTGCACCATATTTTTGTCCCTAAAATAGAGTCATATGTGCGTATGAAGTTCTAAGACAGTCTATGGTGTTTTACTGTATATAACGTTTTTCTTTATAAAGATAGAGGGAAACAGAGGGAGTGAGCTCCTATACACAGAGTGGAAAACATACCTGGGTAGATGAACCGTAATAAGTTTAATAGTATCTGGGGTTTATGGTAAAGTGGAATCTCTGGATGAGTATCTGGCCATGTCATAAAGCCCTTTGGTGTTTGGCTGTTTCTAATTCACACAAATGGAATGCGAAGGGGTCTGGATGTCATCAAATATGAGCCCAAGGGTCTCAGTGATACTATGACCTCAACTGGATTATGTTTGGCTTGAGGGGGGAGGGTAGGCACTTACGCCTTATATGCTCTTTAGAGAGAAACAATCCTTAAACAGACCCAATCTCCTGTTTTTGCTTTGGGCCCTTGCACAGTGCCTCTCAATGTCCCAGGCTCAAGTTTGTTGAGAAGAACTTTAAATGGAGGCTCATTCTGGTTCTGAAGTGAAATTGTGCTATCTTAACCCTATGCAGAAACTGCCCCTCAGATCACTGGCACTTTGAGAAGCAAGCCAGACTTCACAGAGTTGTTGCATATATGCAGTAATAATAATAATAATAATAATAGCTGGCATTTATGGGTCACATACTACGTGTCAGGTTCTTCACATATAATAAATCATTTAAGCCTCACAACACCACAATGCACTAAATACTGTGATATCCATGTTCCAGTTGAACAAAGCGCTCAAAGAGCTTACGAAAGTTAAAGTTCACACTGCTGGGCAGAGAAAGAGGAAGGGTTTGGACCCGCTTGTATGTTCCTTCGCTCTTAGGCACTATGATATTCTGCCTCATAGATGCTGAGAACCAGGCAAATCAATGACTCAATCGTTTTTGGACACTGTTCACAAGAGGGTGTGGCTCAGAAGAAGCCTATGGGTGTAACAGGCATTATGCATGTGCAGAAGCAATGCATGAACTAGTTTTGCTCAAGCAGGGTTCTCTCTTGGAAGAGCGAGGGAGATGAATTTCAAGAAATAGGTAGAGGTCATAGTTGGGGCCTGTTTATGTCATGCTGACGTGTCTGAACTTTATCTCACATAACATGAGGAATAAATAAATAAAGATTCTGTGGAGTGGAGATACAATTTGGTGACATCAGAAGAGGAATCTCTGTTGGGAAAATCTCTGAAGGCAGACTGAAGGGTGAGAGGGCCTAGTTTGAGGATTGTCAATGCAAATCAGAGATTAAGTGATGACCATCTGCGCTATAGTTAAGAGAGAAAAGGAGAAACAAATAGCAGGTGTGTGAGCTTTCACAGAGGAAGTATTGGATTATTTTCCACAAGGCAATGACCCACATAAGAGTCTGCCAAACCTCCATGCCAGTTAAAGTTCAAGTGATTAGTGATGCCATTTGTAACTCAACTTTTGGAATATGGTGGTGAAAATAGAGATGAGCTCCTAATCTCCTCTCCCCTTGTTCAGTTCCTGTTTTGAAGCCTGCTCTGTCCCCTAGCTGTGCTAATCTCTCCAAGAATCCCTTTCACAGGTCTGTGGTTACATCATTCTGAAAGGGTTGAGCCAAGTATGATAAAAGGGGTCGTATTGTGTAAATCACTTAAAGACCTGGTATTATCCCTTTCCCCCGGGGAGTGTGTGTGGGGGGGTGTCTTTTCTTTTTTTTTTGAGATGCATGGGAAAAACAATGTGATGAGTATCTTCATATTTTTTTTTCTGCAAAGTGTATTCATTCAGCCATTGACTGTGCATGTTTCCAAATGATCAGTCAGAGCTAGTTCATGTCCACGCTCAGTAATCCTGAATATATGTTGACCTCACTCAACACCCATCCATTCCTTCTAGGGCCTGGGAGCTACTGTCTCCATACAACTGTCACCTGCTGCCTCCTTCCCCGCCCCAGGGTGTAGGAGACCTGCCAGGGGTCCTCGTCTTCCCTTGCTCTCAGCTGCTGTCCCGCTTCCTCTGTGCTACAAGGAACCTGGAAAGGCCAGCACTTCCGGCTGTTGAATGCTGACGACTAGAGTTATTAATGTAAAAGCCATCTGGCCTCTGACACTATCACATAAACTTATTTCCCTTCCTGTTCCTTGGGCTTTCGTAAAACCAGGCACTCTTAGAGGGCTGCTAGTTCCTTTCCACCTTTGGGTGTGGTAGTTGGACGTTGGTTCTAGTATTGCAGACCTAGTATCTGCTAGTAAATCCCTGTTGCTCTTCCATCACACAACCTACTGTTTAACATGAACCATAAGGCCTTTTATGATCCTGCCATTGCTTTATCTTATCAGTACCATCCAGTTATAATGAAGGGCTTGCAGTTCTGATAAATCCCAGTGGCCTTGCTCACCTTTGAAATTTAGTGTGTGCTATTTCCCTATGCAGATTTTTTTTCCTTCCATTCTCTCTGGTTCCCTAACTGCCATGGTTCATTATGTCCTAGTGTAGCTATCTCTGCCTCTGAGAAGGTGTCCCTGACTACCAAGACTTTGATTCCTATGTCCTCTCTACTTTCACAGCAATCTGTAGGCATCGGCAACACAGACCTTTAAAATCGGCATCAGTCACTTCACAGACCTGAGTTCAAATCTAAATATTACTACTCACTAGCTGTGGAGACTTGGAGAGTTGCTTTCTCTCTCTCAGATTTATCATCTGTGAATTTGGAAGAATAATCCCTTCATAATAGATTTATGGTAAGGGTTAATTGGAAGAGAGACGTAAAATCCATCATAGTTCCTGGAGCTGTGATTTTTAAGTAGCATTCTATCACCCTGTTTTTAATGAATGTAGACAACCCCAGTGCAGGCTGGCAGTAAACCTCAGCTCCTCCTTCCATAACCTCTCTGCTGAATCACAGCTCCTGGGTGCTTTTCAGAGACGTTTAACCAGGAGAAGGAAATTGAGCAATCTCTGCATTTAAACATCCCCGATTGCTCAAGTTCCCATCTCTGAGCTGGGAAACTTTGTTAGCACAGCCCAAACACATGCAGAGAACTAAATGCCATAATTGTTCAGAGTGGCATGAACACAGTTGCTTATATGCCCCTATACCAATTGCTTAATTTCAATTGACATAACATTGTGTATGTTTTTTTCCCCCAGTAAATGCCATGTGTTTTTATAAATATATGCAAGTTTAGATTCTTACGGGTTGTTTTTTTTTTCATAGTGTTATATCAGTTTCAGGTGTACAATATGATTCAATAATTCTATACATTACACAGCACTCATCATGATAAGTGCACACTTAATCTCCTTCAACTATTTCCCCCATGCTCCCTACCCACCTCCCCTCTGGTAACCATCAGTGTATTTTCAGTATGTAAGAGTCTGGTTTTTTGTTTGTCTTTTTTTTTCTTTGTTCATTTGTTTTGTTTCTTAAGTTCCATATATGAGTGAAATAATATGAAGTATGTCTTTTCTGACTGACTGATTTCACTTAGCGTAATACCCTCTAGTTCCATCCATGTGTTGCAAATGGCAAGATCTCATCCTTTTTTATGGCTGAGTAATATTCCATTATAGCTATCTCCCACATCTTCTTTATCCATGCATCTATTGCTGGACGCTTGGGCTGCTTCTGTATCTTGGCTGTTGTAAATAATACTGCAGTGAACATAGGGGTGCATCTGTCTTCCTCAATTAGTGTTTTTGTTTTCTTTGAGTAAATACCTAGCAGCGAATTACTGGATCATAGGGTGGTTCTATTTTTAAGTTTTTGAGGCACCTCTATACCATTTTCCACAGTGGCTGAACCAATCTGTATTCCCACCAACAGTGCACGAGGATTCCTTTTCTCCACATCCTGGCCAACATTTGTAATTTTGTGATCTTTTTGATTCTAGCCATTCTGACAGGTGTGAGGTGATATCTCATTGTGATTTTGATTACCATTTCCCTGATGATCAGTGATACTGAGCATCTTTTCATGTATCTGTTGATCATTTTTATATCCTCTTTGGGAAAAAATGTCTATTTGTGTTCTATGCCCATTTTTAATTGGATTATTTGGAGATTTTGGTGTTGAGTTGTATAAATTATATATTTTGAATACTAACTCCTTACTGGATATATCATTTGAAAATAACTTCTTCCATTCAGTAGGTTTCCTTTGTGTTTTGTTGACGGTTTCCTTCACCGTGCAGAAGCTTTTTATTTTGGTGTAGTCTTAATGGTTCAGTTCTGCTTTCTTCCCTTGCCTGAGGAAACAGATCTAGAAAAAATGCTTCTGTAGCCAGTGTCAAAGAGATTACTCTCTATGGTTTCTGCCAAGAGTTTTATGGTTTCAGGGCTTATATTCAGGTCTTTAATCCATTTTGAGTTTATTTTTGTGTATGGTGTAAGAAAGTGGTCCAGTTTCATTCTTTTGCATGTGACAGAAGAATTTTCCCAGCACCGTTTATTGAAGAAACTGTCTTTTCCCCCATTATATGTACTTGCCTTCTTTGTTGTAGACTAACTAGCCATACAAGTGTGGGTTTATTTCCAGGCTCTGTATCCTCTTCCACTGAGTTATGTGTCTGTTTTTGTGCCAGTACCATACTGTTTTGATGACTACAGCTTTGTAGTATATCATGAAATCTGGAATCATGATGCCTCCAGCTTTGTTCTTTCTCAAGATTGCTTTGGCTATTTGGGGTCTTCTGCAGGTCCATACAAATTTTAGGATTATTTGTTCTAGTTCTGTGAAAAATGCTGTTGATATTTTAATAGAGATTGCATTTTGCTTTCTCATGTGAGGGCCCTCTCGTCCTCTGCTTTTATAACACAGAGGGCACATGAGCCAAGTATTTGGAATGTGTGTCTATGACTTCCATTACCTTCCTTGACTCTAGGAATGCAGAAACTTAATGCCTGAGTAGTCCTGGAGGCCTGTGATTTGGATGCTTTTGCCTACAGAATTCTACCTCCCTTGACTTTTTGTCCAAAGAAAGAACCATTGAGAGACTGAGAATTTTCCAAAACGTTTCCAGTCGAAACTGAGCTAAAATAACACATCACCTTTTAGCAGATGACTGCTTCCTCTGTAGCCATTCCAATGTCCATAGATGGAGGGTTTTCCCCCGGTACTGGAAGAACTGGAAAGTGATTTGATGTTGATAAGGTGTTTACTTTTCCTGAGAATGTAAGCAAGTAATTATCTGTTGTAGCTAATTAGAGACCTTTTAAAACCGATTTTGACATGAATTGGTGAATACTGGTTTTTAAAAAATCGGCAATATATTCAAAATGCCACCAATTTTTGTGTGTGTGATGAACTTTTTAAGAATGCTTTAATTCTAAGCATATTTTTCACCCTAAAGAATCTAAGCAGCAAATATATATATATATAAAATCTTTTTTTTTAATCTAGGGCCAAGATTTAATTATTAAATTTTCAAGATTGACAAGCACAAAAAAAGCAATATTTTATGCATTAATTAGGAAAAACATAACAAATTCCCTTGGATCATTTTATTTTGGAAATACACTCTAGTCATGCCTTCTATGAAATAATTAAAATAGAGTGCAAATCATATAAATTATTAGAATGATTTTTTTCTAAAATAGTCAGTGTCAAAGCTGTAGACTTGAGTTGTATAATTTGGGGGGGGAAGACAGCTCAAGGAAAATCATATTTATGAGATGAGAACTTCATTTTTATTTTTTTAAGGAATTATTTGAAAAAGACAATTTGGAAAGCTTCATGTCTACAATTCCATTTTTTGGTCATCATATTCTAGATTTTATTAGAAAAGTTTTCTTTGGGCATACTACTATATTCAACTAAAATGTTATTTTTAATTATATTATAAATAATACAGTTGCATTGCTAACATTAATGACAAACTTTTTTTCATATTACAAGTAAAAATACAAGTTTTTTTTTAAATCAGTCTTTAACATACTATAGATCATATTCCCATTGTCATGAGTTTATGTTCAAAGTCTATGATAAGAGCCTCTTTGAAATAAGTAGTGATAAACATAGGAAATCCTAAGATCAGAGGTTAGTCAACAGAGAACAAGAGTCAAGAGAGAACAGGATTTTAGAAGCCAATTATTAAAAAGAAAATGCTTTCAAAATTCATTAACAGACAAATTGAAAAGAGTAAAAATGAGCCTGGTTTCATGTAAAAAATAGCAATTGTTAGGCCTTGCTAATGCAATCAAATGGTTCATTTAGAAAAAATCTGCTCCTCATTTTAAAGAACAGACTCTTGCTATCACCAGGTATTGAACACAAGGCATTATTATGAGGCCAATTTTTAAATAGAGTGTGTATATATAAGACAGTCATGTTCATTGCAATTTTGCCACTAAATATAGCTCCATTTGATTCTGGGTTCTTTATTACATATAATTAAATAATACAGTGACTTAAATGAGGTCAAGATGAGCCTAGTACTATTTAATGCCTGTGATGTGTCTACGTTTGCAAACTGAAATTAGCATTCCCAAAATGAAAGGTGGTGATATTTGAAACAGCTTTCAAAGTACATGCAAAATTCACCAGGAGCAAAAGAAAAGAAGTACTATAAAAATTTTCCTCAATTGCCGGCTGCCATAAAGTTTTATTGTTTAGGGGAAAATGCCTATTTCCCTTCTTCCTAGTATGTATGCCTTCTTATACCCTTCCCAGCTTTATGGAATCACCTTGTCTAGAGAACCATAAGATCTTTTTGAATTGAATCTCTTCAAAGATTCACTACCCAAAGCCCATTAGAAATAAATGAGGAAATGCTAAAAATTTGGGGAATGCATCAGTCAGGATTTACATAATGAGTATTGTGGGAATGAGTGGTTTATTAAAGGAAAGGAACAACTGAAAGGGAGAGTCAGAGGGTCAGAGGGCCACTAACCCGTCTGCAGCTTAGTGCAGGTGGTTAGTGCAGGTGGTTGGTTAGTGCAGGCAGTTAAGGGGAGCTTGCAGGTAAATGTGAGAAACCAGCCAAGTTGAGCCATCAATGTCGGACTGAGAAATGGAAGATGTGGCAAAAACCCAAGGGAGGTTGTCAGTGTGGATACTGCATCTCTGGGTCGAGGACCGTATATGGGAGCCTGGCGCCATGTTGCTCAGTAGGACCAGTTTGAAGGAAGACAGCCTGGTGGCAGAGCGGCAGAGAGGGAAGGTTCCCTGCAGTGGGACCTGCCAGGCTGCCCCTGGCCGTCACTGTGTCCACCTCCACTGGCCTGTGGTTAAGGATTGCTCTTCCACTCACTTGATTGTAGCTCACAAGCATAGAGTGAAGGATATTTCGGAAATTGCAGTTCATGGCCTTAATCCAGTTGATATAACACAATCCCTCACGGGAAAGAAGAGATGGTGGCTAGATTAGATTTCTTAAAATAAGGTCAAAAGGAACTCAGGAGTGTCCATGAATTAGCTTAATAGTGAAACTTAAATTATAGGTGAGATTACTATATATATATATTATTATATGTGTAATATACATATATTGTATTGCATGTATATATGTATACATATGTATATGTATTAGGTTTATATGTATATATGCATTATTGTATGCATATTCATATATAGCATATATATGTATATATATTACATATATACACACATCAGTGAATGAATGTGCATTTTTCAAGGGAGCTGTTTCAGATCTTTCCTTAGCTTATACCAGATACCTGAGGTAAAAAGAGATTTGAAACCGCTTTTTTTAAACAATCTTTTTTTCACAGATATGAAATCTATCATTTGCCTAATCTTGCACCAATAACCGATTGGTGACAGAAGCTGTCATTCATTTTTTTTTATTTAACATTTTATTTTTATTGTTTCCATGCAATAAAAGAAGAGCTAGGATTTTAAAATTAAAATGGAACTATTTTCTTGCTTTTGAGAAATATGTGAAATAGGTAGACTAGTGGGGATACTTACGTGTAAACGTTCATAACAAAAATTTATAAATACATTTACATACGTATGTGTGTATAATACATATATATCAAAGAGAGCTAACATTAGCGTCTTGTAGTTTTCATGAACTGCAACAACATGGACGGATCTTGAGGGCATTATGCTAATTGAAATAAGTTAGAGAAAGACAAATACTTTATGATTTCACTTATATGTAGCATCTAAAAAAAAAAAAAAATCAAACTCAGAAAAAGAGACCAGATTTGTGGTTACCAGAAGTGGAGAACAGGGGAGGGAGTAGGGGACTTGGATGAAGGGGGCCCGAGGTACAAACTTGCAGTTATAAATAAGTACTGGGGATACAATGTACAGATGGTGAGCATAGGTAATCTGCTGTATGGTATGTTTGAAAGCTGTTAAGTGAGTAGATCCTAAAAGTTCGCATCACAAGGGCAAACACTTTTTTTTTCTTTTTTCTTTGTGCTTATATGAGATAATGGATGTTCAGCAAACATCAGGGTGACCATTTCATAATATATATGAAAAGTCACTACGCTGTGCAGCTTAAACCTAAAAAGTGCTGTATGTCATTATGTCTTAATAAAACTGAGGGAAAAAGAATAAAAATAAAATAAAATAATATATGGGGCCTGAACTCTGCAGGAGTTTTTTAAAAAGAAGGAAATTCTGCAACATGTAACAGCATGGATGAACCTTGAGGACATTGCGCTAAGTAAAATAAGGATATAACAGAAGGACAAATACTGCGTGATTCCATTTACAGGAGGCATCTAAAATAGTTAATCTAATAGAATCAGAGTAGAATGGTTGTTGCCAGGGGCTGGAGAAAGGGGAAATGGGGAGTTGCTGATCAGTGGGCATAAAGTCTCGATGATGCAAGACGAATAATTTCTAGAGATCTGTTGTACAAAATAGTTTCTATCATTAATAGTATCGTACACTTAAAAATTTAGATCTCATGTAAAGTGTCATTCCCACAGTAAAATATAAATCTAAGAAAAAAAGGAATTAGTATGGACTTGTTCTGTTTCGACAATGGCATTTGAGGCAATGAGAATAGTGTGCAAAGGGTGTAGCAGAGAGAAGCATGTTGTGTGTGTACGTATATGTTTGTTTATATTTACTATATACTTATATATAAGAAATATATATGATATCTTTTTATATTATAATGATAATTATATTATTTAATGTTAGTATTATAATATATATATATGTATATGTGTGTGTGTGTGTGTTTATATATATATTTTTTGGCTTCAGAATAAAATCTAAGGGACAGATGATGTTTAAAGCAGAAGTTGAGATTTGGAACAAGACTATCCCTCGCTCTCTCACAACCTACCCACCCATCACGCTGCCTATAGCAACATGCAGTTTAGAATATCTAAGTCAGTGTAAATTGCACAAGTAGGGATAGTATGTATCCTTCCCTCTGACACTCATACCAATGTTGCAAAATAGGACAATGGCAAAATGTCTGGACTCTGGAGTCAGATACAGGTGGTTTGAATCCTGGCTACCTGATCTAGTAGATAAGAGACATTAGGTAATATACAACAAAAATAGTTAATTCTCCACTGTTTTCCAAAATGTTATCATCTATGTACTTTGGATGAGTATATTAGCCTCTTTAGGACTCTGTTTTCTCATGTGTAAAATCAGGATTATAAAACATTATTGTTTAGACAAACTATGTGGCGCTATTATCAAAATGCAAAGCACATGGAATATTGTTAATTAGTTTATGTTTTAATGTTCTAGCCAGAGGGCACAGCATGTGTAAAGAGGTGGAGGTGGGAAGTTGGGGGTATTTAAGAAACGGAAATGATGCTAAACTCGGGACACTAGCAGGAAAGGGAAAGAATGTTATATATTAAGGCAGAGCGATAAGTAGAACCCAGAGTGTGTAGAACCTCATAGACCATGGAGCAGTGTTTGGATTTTTATTCTAGAGATTTTGTTCCAGCCGTTGAAAGATCCCCCCAGGAGCAGAATACACATTCTTCTCAAGTGCACAGGGAACTCCTCCAAGGTGGATATATGTTAGCCTATAAAATGGATCTCAGTAAATTTAAAAATATTGAAATCATACAAAGTATGTTCTCCAGCCACAATAAAGTGAAATTAGAAATCAGTAACAAAAGGAAATCTGGCTAATGCCAAAATATGTGGAAATTAACAACACACTCCTAAATAGCCGATGAGTCAAAGAAATAGATAAATTAGAAAGGACTTTGATATGAAAAGAGAGAGAGAGAGTGAGAGAGAGGAAAGCCATAAAAACAGACTCTTAACTGTAGAGAACACATTGAGGGTGGATGGAGGGAGGTGGGTGGGGGATGGGCATTAAGGAGGGCAATTGTGATGAGCACTGGGGGTTGTCTGTAAGTGATGAATCACTAAATTCTACTCCCCAACCCAATACTGCACTATATGTTAAATAACTAGAATTTAAATAAAAACTTGAAACAAACAAACAAAGAAGAAAGTACTTTGATATGAATGGAAACAAAAACACAACATAATAATATTGATGGACTTCAGTGAAAGCTTAGGAGGAAATGTATGGCTGTAAATGCCTATATTAAAAAAGAAAAATATCTCAAATCAATAACAGAGCATTTGGCCTTAAGAACTAGGAAAAGAACAGCAAATTAAACCCATACCAAGCAGAAGGAAGAAAATAATAAAAGTTAGACCAGAAATAAGTGAAATAGACACTAGAAATGTAGGGAAAATCAACAAAAGCAACAGTTTGTTCTATCAAAACATTGGCAAAATTGGCCAACTTTTAACAAGACAACTAGGAATAAAGTCAAGACAAATTAGTAAAATTAAAGAGGAGGCCAAAGTACTGATCTGACAGAAATAAAAAGGGATTGTTAAGAAAATACTATGAACAGTTGTCTGCCAACAAGTTAGGTAACCTAAACGAAATAAATTCCTAAAAAGACACACACTAATGAATCAGACTCCAGAAGAACGAGAAAATGTGTATAGATTTACAACAAGGAAAGAGGCTGAATTAGCAATCACAGAATTGCAACTGCCACAAAGTAAATCCCCAGACCAGGTGGCTTCACTGGTGAATTCAGCCACGTGTTCAAGGAACTAACGGCAACTTTCACCAGCTCTTCTCAAAAAAGAGGAAAATGGATCCCTTCATAGCTCATTCTAGGAGCCCAGTATTTTTATTATTATTCTAGGAGGCAAAGACATCGCATGAGAAGAAAACCACACAGATGTAAAAATCCCGAACAAAACACGAGTGAAACAAATCTACCAACTTATAGAAAGGCTTCCATACTGTGACCCAGTAGGATTTATTGTAGTATCACAAGATAGGTGCAGTATATGAAGATCAATCAATATAACATTCATTATTAATAAAATAAAATACAAAACCCACATGATCATCAGCACAGAAAAGTTCATTGATGAAACTTTTTGTTTCAACCACTTTGAGTTTATCTTTGTGAATGGTGTTATAGGCAGTAACCTCTTTGACATCGCCCACAGCAACTTCTTTCAAGATACATCTCCAAAAGCTAGTGAAACAAAAGCAAAAATGAACTTTTGGGACTTCATTAAGATAAAAACTTCTGCGCAGCAAAGGAAACAGTCAACAAAACAAAGAGGCAACCCACCGAATGGGAGAAGATATTTGCAAATGACACTACAGATAAAGGGCTGGTATCCAAGATCTATAAAGAACTTGTCAAACTCAACACCCAAAAAACAAATAATCAGTTCAAAAAATGGGCAGAAGACATGAACAGACACTTCTCCGAAGAAGACATACAAATGGCTAACAGACACATGAAAAAATGTTCATCATCATTAGCCATCAGGGAAATCCACATCAGAACCACATTGAGATACCACCTTACACCAGTTAGAATGGCAAAAATGGACAGGGAAAGAAACAACAAATGTTGGAGAGGTTGTGGAGAAAGGGGAACCCTCTTACACTGTTGGCGGGAATGCAAGTTGGTACAGCCACTTTGGAAAACAGTGTGGAGGTTCCTCAAAAATTTAAAAATAGAGCTACCCTATGACCCAGCAATTGCACTCCTGGGTATTTACCCCAAAGACACAGATGTAGTGAAAAGAAGGGCCATATGCACCCCAATGTTCATAGCAGCAATATCCGCAATAGCCAAACTGTGGAAAGA
>NC_138379.1:92521049-92539278 GCF_054177405.1 Leptonychotes weddellii | reverse complement strand
GTGGATCACCACATCAAAAACCAATGATGTATTGTATGGTGACTAACATAACATAATAAAATTTAAAAAAAAAAAAAGACAAAAATTTTTTTCCAGATCAGAAAGAGACCAGACACCATTTCTATTCAACATTGCACTGGAGGGTTTTGCTAGGATACTTAGACAAGAAAGGAAAATAAAAGGACTCTATATTGAAAAGAAGAAATAAACTATACCTATTTGCAAATGACCTCATCTGGAATTTTAAAAACCTTGAGGAATTCACACACACACACACACACACACCCCTGATAGACCTAATACATGAGTTCATATGGTTGCAGAAAGATGATGAATATACAAAATCAGTTATTTTTCTACACACTAGCAATGAATAATTTAAAGAAAAAATTAAGAAAACAAGTCAATTTACAATAGTATCAAAAAATAAAATGCTGCAGTTAATAGAAGGAATGAAAACTCTGTATGCTGAAAATTACAATCATTGGAAGAAATGAGAAAAACAAATGAAAAGACCTAAATACATGGAAAGACAGCATGTGTTCATGGATTAGAAGTCCAAATGGTTTTTTTTTTTTTTTCCCAAATAGCAATGATAACCAAGTTCATCTGCAGTGCAAGCATGACCCCTGGGAAAACTCCCCTGCCTTTTTTGGAGAATGGTAAGCTGACCCTAAAATTTACACAAGAATACAAAGGATTCAGAACAGTCAATGTTTTTGAAAAAGAACAAAGTTATGGGATTCACACTTCTTGATCTCAAGCCTTACTGCAAATCTAAGAGAATTTACAAAACTAAGAGATTGCCAAGACTAAGAGAATTTAAAACATAATTGCAGCAAAGATCTGTACCCAAATGTCAGAGTGGCTTTGTTCATATGAGCCCCAAAGCTGAAACAACCCAAATGTCTATCAACTGCTGAGAGGATTTTTTTTTAATGGACATATTCCTACAATAGAATATTATTCAGCCACAAAAAGAAGTGAAGTTCTGATACATGCTGAAACCTAAATAAATCTTGGAAATATAAGTGGAAGAAACCGGACACAGAAAGGGCATGTTCTGTATGATTCTAATGAAATAAATGGTCCATACAGGCAAATCCATCAAGATGGACCGTGGATGAGAGTGGGTGCCTGAGGCTGGGAGAGAGGGGAATGGGGAGTGACTGCTCATGGTTATGGGGTTCCTCTGGGGGATGATGAAAAAGTTCTGGAAACATAGTGGTGGAGGTTTCACAACCTTGTGAATATACTAATAATCTCTGACATTAAAAGGGTGAATGTTTTGGCACTTTAATTATTTTATCTCAGTAGAAAGAAAGAAACTCAAGGAAAGGAAGAAAGAGGAACAAAGGAAGGAAGAAAGGAGGGAAGGAAGAAAGGAAGGAAGCAAGGAAGGAAGGAAGGAGGGAAGGAAGGAAGGAAGGAGGGAAGGGAGGAAAAGGAATTAATGGGAAGGGTAAAAAGGGCCATTAGTGCTCCACACACCCCCAGCTTCAAACAAGCTGATGAACTCCATCCAAGGCCCTGCCTTTGGTAAGCCGAATTAGGACTAGCCTGCCTACTGTCCAGGTTTCTCTGAGGAAATTTATAGAAAAAAGTCCCAAGGAGGTGTTAACTCTCATAATAAGCCACGTAAGAGGAATGATTCCAAGACCAGTGGCTAGAAGCACGTGATCATCACCTCAGGGTGCCAGGGTGAGTACATGCTAAGGTACCATTGTGGCTGTCGGGCACTCTGCCTCCCAGACTGGAGTTCGAGACCACTTTGGCCAAGGCTATATTGGAAAAGAGAGCTTCCCAGGGAAGCACAATGATTTGGTGGGAGATGCAGCAGACTGGCAGGGGCCAGAGTGGCATAATCCACCCTGAGTAGCCCCGGTAGTAGAGAAAAGACCAGACCTCTCTGAGTAAGGCTAGTTTGTACCCCACAGAGCCAATCAACAGATGGAGGTGATAAAGGCAGAAAGGAAACCATGGAACACCTGGTTTCATAGCCAAGAAGTGAGAATATTTCCAGAAGGAGAAGGTATTCAGTTGTCTCCCATTCTATTGCAGGTTTAATAGAGGTGAGAACACGGATGTGAACAGTGGACAAAACAGTGGATGAAGCAACACCTGCAGCCACTGGCAACCTTGAAAAGGATGTTTTGGTGGAGTGGTGAGACCCAGAGATGTGGAAAAGGAGACCGTGAGTACCCGGTACAAGTCTTGCTTTATAAAGACAGACAGAGAAATTGGGCAGTAGCAGAATGGCAACACGGGGTTATGAGGAATTTCTAAAAGACGGATGATTTTTGCATGTGTCTATGCATTTTCGTAAAATATTGAGTAGATGAGGAGCTGTTGAAATGCAGAAGGAAAGGAGCCGAGCCCAGGAGATAACGGGAGGTGGTGAGGTCATAGCTGAAGAAGAGAGGGCCTTGGTGAGGGCAGGTCTGCTCCCTTCCTCCTGGAAGTATGGGTCATGGTGATGGATGGTGAGCAACCATTTTATTCGATCTGTGTCTCTCAGACCAAGGAAAGGTGAGATGAGATCATGAGACAAAGGTGAAATGGAAGAGCATGCTGGTAGATTGACAAGGGAAAAGTAGGTGCAGATAGTTGCCTCCACAAGTGGAGAAAGTAAACTCACCAAAGGAAAGACGCTATGGTTGGGAGCTGTTGAGTGCCCTTTGGAGCATGCAGTCGAGGGTGTAGCTGACATTGTGTTGTGCGCCTGTCGCCATTCCCCGTGACTACCGTGGACGTAGACCGGGGAGCTGGCTATCTGCAAGGACGTGGTTGTACTGGTGGACTGTGGAACTGGGGAGAAGGGACTCGGGGGCATGGCTGTGTTGGGTGAGCATTGATTGGAGGCCTCGGTGAGTCAATGGTTTTAGTGACACCATTTGGTGTCTCTGTTGAAAACTGACCGCACACTTTCTGTAGAAGCTTATACATTGATAGTGAAGTGAGGATGTGGTTTACCTAGCTGTTAATACAACACACCGTAGTCTTGGTCTCTCAGTTTGTGGCTTTTTTGGTTCACACTTACATGCTCAGCCAACATGCCAAAGTCCATCCATTTTGCTGAAGTGGGATGGGGTCAGAGTGGCTTCTAGTCCACACTACACTTAGAACTAGCTCCCCTGCAAAACATGTCCTAGCTGGGGAAAGGTTCTTGCTGTGACCCTTACTTTCCTTTCCTGACCACCTCAAGACTACCCGATTGCTCCAAAATTTTCTGGTTATGTGACCTCCAAAATGAAAGGGTCAGGTGCTGGATCCAATATCCCTGCTTCACTTTTAGCATCAGTCTTCTTCTGTGCTTGGTGAAATGCCTCTCCCTAGTTGGGGTTTCCTGTATGCATGTTGCTACAGGAGTTAATTCATTGGTACAAGATGATATTAGAATAATTTGGAAAACAAGGAGGGCTTTTAAGAATTAAAAGAGATTTTGATTAGGTAATTTACGACTGTAGGGGTTGGCTAGCATGGCAATGACCATCCTTGCATGTTGTGGGGTTAAATATTATATATATATATATTTATATATGTGCATATAGAAATATAAAGAAAAATGAGGCAGCCTGACAGCCCTCAGGAACGGACTGCAGGTGATTGAAGCCAGGAAATAGTATGAAAACAAAGGGGCAAGGTAGGCCCTCTTCAAGACTGTTTGAACCAGCTTCTAACCAGAATTAAACTGCTTCTGCTAGGTCAGCTAGCAAATCTGTCTTAGAATAATGACTAAAATATTCTTTCATGATGCTTAGGGTCTCTTAAAAGATTGTTCTGTTAAATTCTCTTTGGTAGAAAGATAAATCATTTTAATATAAACACACATCAAACTTTGCAAATTAAAAAGCAGGCTCTATAGTTAAACACATGATTTTTATAAGGAAAAGGATGATACTCTGCTAATTTATGTATTATTCATTCATTCATTTATTTTGAATCTCATAAATAACAAAAGCCTCTGGTGACGAATGAGGCAGTTAATGGTATAAAATAACTTCAGCTTGGTGAAAGAAAAATAACTTCAACTTGGTGGAAACACCAAGAATTAAAACTTATTTGTAAGTCTAAATTTTATAGGCTAAATTACAGTTGAGCTCCAAGTAGGAAGGTTTTCCCTTTTTCCTTTGACACAAATTGGCAAAACTGTTGAAAATCTTAGCAGTTAATCCAATGGGACATTCTTTTCTACACATGTATTTAACACACAAGAGTAAGATAACTTTAGCCTTTCTGCTGATGTGCTAATTTTGTGCACGGAAAATTAAATTTTCTTGAATTGTATGTCTCACTCTATACATTTGTGTGTAGAATCGGATATGAGAAATATATTTTCCAGGTAATATAATATACACATTTATTGTGATGCTGTTTAAAAACCAAAATGCTCTCTTGTTAAGAAATATCTAAATGACTGGAAATAATTGAGCTGACTTTTCGAAACCAGAATAGCTAGGCTCAAATTGATTACATTCATGCTCTGAATATTCTGATTTGCTTGGATCCATTTACTGTAACCAAATTGAAGAAACCCTGCTTTTTAGGTCATATATTGTTCATGACAAAATTGCCCCAGGCATTTACAGATTTGTTCTGTCTAATACATTATGGGAACATAATATATCTCTTTGTGTGCAGAAGCGTCAGTTATGGTAATTATGATAATAGAGTTGTATTTAGGTTGTTGTATATATTCCAACAGTATTAAGATATTTGAAAAATTGCAAATTTAGTAGCTTCCGCTGTAGGCCTACATCCACTCCTCAGCTGTGACATAGACTCATAGAGCGAGGGGAAAAAAAAAGGCAAAATATATTAATATTTCCACTCTTTCTTCAGAGTCAAAATTGTCAATATTTTCCTTCGTGCACAGGGTTTTCAAATATCACATACAAAGCATGTTAAAATTAGCAGATTATATGAAAATATGATGTAAACATAAATAAAGACTAGAGATTATTGTGAAAATAACCCCTCTGTTCTGCCTCACACACTCACAAATGCATTTCCTCCTAGTCACCAAAGCAAGCTGACCTTAGGAAACTAAGGTCATATATGCTAACTAAAATTAGCAGCCACATGTCCTTTGCCTAAAGTGAGCCACAGCTGAAGGATGGACAGAAACAAAGGGAGGCCCATTCTGTTTGAAATTGTGCCCAGGACTTCACTGGTCGCATAATCGTTATGAGCGCGAGTGTTTAGTACTACACAGACTTAACAGAAGCACCACAAGGCTCAAATCAACCTGGAGAGTTTAACAAATCCATAGCTCTGCCTCCGGGTGGAACCGTTTAGAAATATAACAGAAAGACTGAAAACTGCTCAGCATTGCCTGTCTCCCTCGAATATAATTTTCTTCTTTGTAAAGCTGTGGATGAGTCAGTAATCACTAGAGCAAACTTCAAAGGCTCGTGGAAAATAGGAGTTGTAAGTCAACGCGGTTGTATTCCTGGAAAGTCCCAGGCAGCCACCTCCATGGGAAGCACCAAAGAGGACTGTGTGTGACTCAAATAGGATAAGAGAATCCAGTCAAACTCCACTGAAAGCAGAGTCTCAGGTCTGTGTGGTTTGATTTGTTTGTTCTTTTAAGCTTCTATTTTGTTCTTTTCTTGGTTTACCTTCTATAAAGGCAGTATTTAAAACTGTTTACGAACAGTGAGAATATCTTCATTTGTTCTTGTTCTCTCTCACTTTGTTTTGTTTTTTGCCTTATTCTTTGAAATCCGTCTATTTTGCTTTCAGACCAGTGCCTCATGATAGCATCAATAATAATGAAAGTACTGAGAGAGGTCATACTCATTATCCTCTCATGATGGGACACACTCTGTGCTAAAGTCTTTGTATGGTGGCTTCCAGACTTCGGGATGCATTAGCATCACCCAGGGAGCTCAGAAACACCTCAAAGTCTGGGGGGCACCCCGGGACCATGAAATGAGAAGGTCCAGGAATGAGAGCCTGCCATCAGCATATTGCTGGAGACCACTGCTGTGTCTTCCTCATTCCAAACCGCCTTCTGGAATAGTGTGATTGTGGTGGCCGTCTGGGGAAGCGTAGCATACCTACCCTGGTGTTCAGCTGTCTGGCGTGGATCGCAGACCCCATTGCCCGTGAACTCTGTGACACTGAACACTCTCTGACCTCACTGTGCCTCAGTTGCTTCTTTCATAAGGTGAGACCAATAATTAGGAGCTACCTCGCAGTGTGTGTTTAAGCTTCTTGACCTCATGAAAAATTCCCAGTAATAATACACAGAATTGTACCTCAATGAAGAGAAGTAATGGGTTTTGAAAGAAGGCCGACATGGAATTTAATCCCATTTTCAGAATTCCCTGGCCACGTGGCCTTGCATAAGTTCTTTCCCTTCTCAGAGATGGTTTCCTTTGGTAGAGACAATAAAATCTGCCCCACAGATTTGTTTGTTCTAGGGATTTAATAATACGGTGTGATGTATTAGTGGAACATAATAAGCCCTCAGAAATTCCTTGCCATTGATATTGTATCGTAATTCAGCATGGTAAGTATGGACATCGAGGTGCTTCTCAAGAAGCTATGGCAAAGCACAGGTGGGACTCCCACCACAGATGCGGACATGGAGGAAGGACGGCTTCATGGAGGACACAGCATTCGCTAATTCAGAGGGTCTGATACGGAATCTTGCGGTGTATCTCCGAAGTTAGCTTGCTGAAGTATACCCCTAATTATGAGCACACTTACAACGATTTCACCTTCTATTTATTTTCTTGCGATTGCACAGCTGTTGGGTTAAAAGTCCAATCATCTATAAAACTCTTGACCCACCGTGACTTTATCTGTTGCCTATATCAGCACAGCGAACGGAGAAACAGAAATAAAATGGAAATGATTATGAAGCAATATATGGTCTTTATAAATCATACTTGAAGTTACTTGAGAAATGCATCCTCCAAGTGACACTTGGAGTCATTTGGTGCATCCTATTGAATGACTTTTTTCAAATCAAGTTCCATATATATGAAAATTCTGCTAGTACCATTTCTCTAAATCAAAGTTATTATACTTTATACCTACAACAAAGAACAAAAGAGAACAAACCTTGTTTAAACTCTCTTAAGACCCCACAGCAAGGTACTCTAATGACATCCTCAGTGAGGTTTTTCACTGCCTACATAGAGATCTGAGTGCACTGTTGGTGTGCCCACGAGACCCATCATCTTCACTATTTACTTAGTTGTTTGTAGATATTTAAACTGTTTTCTATGATCATGTAATTACCATTCCTCAAGTCACTTTTCTTCCATTCCCGTAGAGTTTCAGATGTGTATAATGATGGAGACAAAATTGTTAGCATTTAAAAAATCAATCCTGTGAGAAGCACCTTTATAGAAAGGGCTTGGAAGTTATGAAGAGACTTCTGTAAGTCTATATTTTAAAATTATTCTATGCTATTTTTGCCAAATTACTTAAAAGGTAGAAAATGCTGGTCTATTTTAAAAGACAGTCTTACTCAAAACGTTTCTCAAGACCTTCTACATCTTATTAAACATTCATGGTAAACAGTGCCAAGAAGCGAATGGATGCATGCCACCCTACCGCAGAAAGGCAACAGACTGAGTACAGCCCACTTTGGGGGCATAGCTGTCATAAGGAATACCATTTCTGATGTAAGATCAGTCAACAGCTTCACATTCTATGATTATTTTCTGTTTCCATCAGAAAGTGACGAGCTGTATTCTCACAGGGTCAAAATCTGACTTCACTGGAGAATGTTTTTCCCTAATGAAAGGGAAGTCTGATAACCATTTATTCCTAGAGTTATTGAAACCTATGTAAGACTTTTGTTAGCAAAATTAGAACAAACAGCAATATAGAGCTGCAAGTGGGAAACCTAGAAGCTGTCGTCTTCTGCACTCAAAGCACTGTCAGGAAAGCAAGGGAATTAAAGGTGATTACAAGCAGGGGGCTTCTCTCCCTTTAGATCATGACTCCATTTCTGGGGCAGAACAACGTCTAGCACTTGGTCAGTACTCAACGAATGTTTGTTAAAAGAACAACATAACTAAAGATTTCACTTAATGCAAACTGGGAAATACGTTCTTAATGTTATGAATGATTACTACCAGTAACAATTTCATATGGGATGGGCACTAAATTTGAACTCTGGAGTTTATATTGTTTAATGACATGTTTGGTGATCGGGTCCTTGTGCACCTCTCCAAAAGTGCCCTGAATCATTCTTCCCTTGCTCAACCTGCTCTAGGAGAGTTCACTTTCTTTCTGGTCATCAAAAACCTAGCCTTTTCCCCACTTTAAGGTCTTTGCACTTAAGGTCCCATTTGCTTGGCAGGCTCTTTCCCCAGCTCTTAACATGGCTGACTCCTTTCTTGGTTCTCAGCTCAAGTTTATCTCCTCAGGATGCCTTTTCTAACTGCACATGTCACACTCCGCATCTCCCAGTTCCCAGCACACTTATCCTATCACCCTGTTTGCCTCCTAACCTTGACCGCAATCTGACATGGTATTGTTATATTATTTATTTACTTGTTTATTGTCTTTCACCCACCATTTTAGAGCGCTTTATCTCTTTGACAGCAGGGCGCATTTTATCCAATTCTTCATGGTCTCTGTAGCATATAGAACAACATCAGAAACGCTATGGTACATGCTTAATAATTTAATGTTAATATTTTAGTCATATTTATGTCTATATTTAATATAGACATTTAACTTTTAAATTATGTTAAAAGAATTCTTTTTCTTCCTCTGTAAGATGTACATGTGAAAAGCTTAACCCAGTGACTCTCTAAACACCTGGTAGCAACAGCAACATAACACAGAGGAGGAAATATTTGCTTTATGTGGGAGTGATTTTGTGAATCCAAGCTTCATAGTACCATTAAGGTTTTTACACTGCTGTAAATACCGCGAGATCATTAGATTAGGTTTCTGATTATTCAATACAAACGTAAGGATCAGCAGTGAAAAAATTGAGCAAACAGATGAAAAGTTCTCAAATAAAGATGTTTAGAATCCTATAGAAAAATAAATCTGTAGTATTTACTTTTACTGAAATACATGGCGTCATGGAAATGGAACTGAACTTAAGTAAAAGTGTAAGTAATCATACGCTTCTTACTCCAAAATCTGCTATTTGGTTATTGTGCAGCTAAGGTAGATTTAAAATAATATTTTGGCGCTTCCGTGTGTTCTATTCATTAGAAGCTTGAAAGAGTGGCTACAGTGGCTTTTACAGTGTCAAACAGGGTGTCTGTTAATTCGGGAAAGAATTAACAGGTGAAGTGAGGCCAAGCCTTACTTACTTATTTGCTACGATATGGGGATAAGGAGTATTTCAGCCAAATAATAGATACTTCCTTTTTTCCCATTTGCTTACAGCATGTACTTTGGTGTAATGACACCATTTCCTCTTTCTTTTAGGCACAGTGCAATCTCACAATAAGTGTGCATTTCTGGAGTACACATTACTATTATTTTATACATCCCATTTCTTTTTATTCCACGAAGACTGTTTTACCTGTCACTATTGACCCATTGAAAGACCTGTCTTCCTTTTATTTAATGTTAATCTTGTATTTCCTATATATTTTTTTTCTACCTGGAACTTAAAACAATGTCAACCTATAAATTAAAATCAGCAAAACATATAGATTACATAACATTAGAAGAAAAACCTCATTCATTTTGGTCAACACAACAAGGAAATCATTCTTCCTTTTGCCTTTGGGATAAAATAATTTCTCAACTCCATTAATTCATATTAACAAATATTATCTACTACATATAATCAAATCTTTATTGTAAAACACAGGATAGAAAGTATCCAAAAGTCATCAAATAAATATCAGTTCAATAGCTGTAGGTTCAAATGCTGTGAATCTATATTATACTAAATGTCACTAACATCTTATTGAAATCAGAACATTAAGGAACTTTAAAAAATATGCTATAAGGCTCATCTTCTTTATATTTCTTTTCCATTCTTAGAAGAAAAAAAAATACTGTTACCTAAGGCTCTCTGTGATTTAAAATAATAACAGTAATCAACTATGCATTATTTGCTTTTTTACTCGCTTTTTTGTTCATTTTACAATTAAAAACACTGAGGCTATGTGTAGAGAATAGTAGAGACAACTTGGCATTTTCTAATAAAGTGTTAATAAATAGAACTAATTTGGAGGGAAGGTATTCTGCTGTAAATTGCTTATAAAAAGTTGATTTATTCAAATTAAGTTCTCTATTGATGTCCCTATAAACAGGCCATTAATTTACTCATTCAGTCAGCAAACATTTACTGAGTGCCTACTTTATGCTAAACACCAAGGAATAAAGATGAATATGACAAGATTTCTGCCCTCCAGATGTTCACAGCCCAGAGCGATGATAGATTTGTAAATAAAACCAGGTACACTATTACATGACAAGTGTGGTAATAGAGTTATAATTGGAATACAGGGGAACTGGAATACAAAGAGAACAAATAATTGTCTGAAGGCAATGGGAAGTGATATGAGAGCCAAGTAGAAAAGAATTTGGTAAGTGCAAAAGGAAAAAGGGTCAGGGGAAGTTAAAGGAATGAAATGGTGAAGCGACAGAGGTTAAAGGAGCGATGCCATGTGAGAACACCACCATTTGTCCTATGGGCAGAAGCACAAAGAATGAAATTCAGCCTTTGTATTTGCCATGCCTGTGAACGTCACATGCCGTGAAAACAAACCTGATGCAGTAAGGCAAGTCACTCCTGGAATTGCACTAGTACCATCTCAGAAAATAGCGGTCATTGGATCATGAAGAAAAAATCCTGTTGAATACATATGACAATTTGTTTATGGAATTAAAAGAACCAGGTATAGAATGGATGTTTTTTTAATTTTTTTTTTAAGATTTTATTTATTTATTTGATAGAGAACGGGAGAGAGAGTGAGAGAGAGCACAAGCAGGGGGAGCAGCAGAGGGAGAGGGAGAAGCAGGCTCCCCACTGAGCAGAGAGCCCGATGCGGGGCTCAATCCCAGGACCCTGGGATCATGACCTGAGCTGAAGGCAGACGCTTAACTACGGGAACCACCTAGGGGCCCCTAGAATGGATTTTTTTTAAATGATGCCTGCCTCAAGGACATTTGCTTCTCAAGTTTAAATACCAGCTGCAATGTAGCCCAAGGACCAAAAATGAAAGATAATGAACAATGGCAACTTTCACCATATTACCTCCAGAGAGTTGATGTGTGGTCCAGTCTACCCAGCATCTTCATTAGTGAATTAAAAGGTTGTAAATAACACCACACTAATGATATTCACAGATGATGGCAGGTTGGAAGCTGTCTCACTGACACCACCATTCACTGTGAAGTAACAACAGGGAGAGAATAGCTTAGAAATATTGGTAGACAAATCAAGTGGGAAAGATCATTTAGCTTCAGATTTAAAAAAGGAGCAATTGAACAACCTGGAGAGGAAGAAATAAGATGTACAGAAACAGAAAGTGACAATACCAAATGTTAGTAATATACAAAAGCAAAAGTCATTTAAAAATCTCTAGAGTTCCTTTCTCTCTCTCTCTCTCTTTTCCTCTCTGCCTTAGTTGGGAGAAGTACATCAAGGAAGTTATGAAATAATAGTCACTGAAAAATGGAAGGTGATCAAAGGAATTAACTGTCTATGACATGGAGGATAAGAAATATAACAGCTACTTCTCTGAAGAGTTAGGAGGTAAAGGACTCTTTCAACAGCTAAAATCAATACAGTAAAATGAATGATGAGCTACATTTGGAAGGAAAATACCCTCAACAAGATTATGTTTTAAAGAAGGTGACAGGAGAGGAAGATGGTGGTGGAGTGAGAGGACTCCAGGCTCACATCGTCCCACGAACACAACGAGATAACTATCAGATCATCCTAAATGCCCCAGAAATCACCCTGAAGACTGAGAAAACAAACTCCACAACTAAAGGGAGGGAAAAAGCCACGGCTAAGAAGGTAGGAAGTGTGGAGATGTGGAAATGGATCATAGGTGCTATACAGGGGAGGGAGTCGTAGTCGTGGAGGAGGGCAAGAAAGAGGTGCGCACAGGGCAATGCACAAGAAGGATGTTCCCCAAAGCCATTGGCTTGGAAAATGAGAGGGGCTGAATTTCATGAGTTCTTGCAACAAGCAGGGCTTAAAGCCTGAAGTTTTAAGGGTCAGTGGGCTTGGCTAGGATAGAGCCTGGAGGGCACTGCCCTACCGCTGGAGAGAAGGCAGGCAAACAACTCGGGGACAGACAGTGTGGAAACAGTGATCTGAAGAATACTTGGGGCACACAGTGGAGAGATTATTCACTCTTCTCAGAGTGCTTCCCTGGAAGGTAGCATTCACAGAGATGCCTCTCTGCAAACAAGGGAGCTGGCCAGCACCATTTCCTTTACACCCTGCTCCTCAGCATAAACACAGCCACTGGTAGGAGGCAGCAGAGCACTAAACCAGCCCTGCCAGAAAGATCAAAGGGGACTCCTTGAGTGGAAAGGAAAGACCAAAAAATGACAAGGACAAGAAAGGAACAGAGAAAATCTCCAGAAACAATGACAAAACAAATAGTAAAATGGCAATAAATACATATCAATAATTACTTGGAATGTAAATGGACTAAATGCTCCAATCAAAAGACATAGGGTATCAAAATGGATTAAAAAACAGTATCTTTATGCTGCCTACAACAGACTCATCTAGACCTAAAGACACCTGCAGATTGAAAGTGAAGAGACGGAGAAATATTTATCATGCTAATGGATGTCAAAAGAAAGTCAGAGTAGCAATATTTATATCTGACAAACTAGACTTTAAAACAAAGTATAAAAAGAGACAAAGAAGGGCACTATATAATCATAAAGGGGACAATCCATCAAGATCTAACAATTGTAAATATTTATGCACCCAACATGGGAGCACCCAAATATATAAAACAATTAATAACAAACATAAAGGAAATAATTGATAATAACACAGTAACAGTAGGGGGCTTTAAAACCCCACTTACATCAATGGAAAGATAAACAGAAAATGAACAAGGAAACAATGATTTTGAATGACACACTGGACCAGATAGACTTAACAGATATGTTCAGAACATTCTATCCTAAAATAGCAAAATACACATTCTTTTCTAGTGCACATGGACATTCTCCAGAATAGATCACATATTAGGTCACAAAAGAGGCCTCAACAAATACAAAGAGATTGAAATCATACCATACACCTTTTTTGACCACAATGCAATGAAACTAGGAGTCAGTCACAAGAAAAAAATCTTATAGAACTTCAAATACAGGGAGGTTGAACAACATGCTACTAAATAATGAATGGGTTAACCAGGAAATAAAAGAAGAAATTTTTAAAAATACATGGAGACAAATGAAAATGAAAACACAGTGGTCCAGAGCTTTTGAGATACAGCAAAAGTGGTCCTAAGAGGAAGATATATAGCAGTAGAGGCCTACTTCAAAAGCAAGAAAAATTTCAAATAAATGACCTAAGCTTACACCTAAAGGAGCTAGAAAAAGAACAACAAAGAAATGGAAAGACATTCCATGCTCATGGATTGAAAGAACAAATATTGTTAAAATGTCTATATACACATTTAATGCAATCCCTTGTATCAAAATACCACCAGCATTTTTCACAGATCTAGGACAAAAAATCCTAAAATATTTTTGGAACCACAAAAGACCCAGAATAGCCAAAGCAACCTTGAAAAGAAAATTTTGAAAAGAAAAGAAAATTTGAAAAGAAAAGGAAGGGAAGGGAGGGGAGGGGAAGGGAAGGGAAAAAGAAAAGCTAGAGGCATCACTATTCCAGACTTCATGCTGTAGTGATTAAAACAGTATGGTACTGGCACAGAAAATAGATCAATAGAACAGAATAGAACACCCAGACATGAACCCACAACTAAATGGTCAATTAATCTTTGACAAAGCAGGAAAGAATATTCAATAGGAAAAACAGTCTTCTCAACAAATGGTGTTGGGAAAACTGGATAGCAACATGAAAAAGAATGAGACACAAAAATAAATTCAAAATAGATTAAAGACCTAAATGTGAGACCTAAAATCATAAAAATCCTAGAGGAGAACACAGGCAGTAACCTCTGGGATATGGGCCGTAATAACTTCTTACTAGATATGTCTCCTGAGGCAAGGGAAACAAAAGCAAAAATAAACTATTGGGACTTCATCAAAATAAAAACCTTCTCCACAGCAAAGGAAACAATCAATAAAAGGTGTTGGTGAGGATGCAGAGAAAGGGGAACCTTCTTACACTGTTGGTGGGAACGTAAGCTGGTGCAGCCACTCTGGAAAACAGTATGTAGATTTCTCAAAAAGTTCAAAATAGAGCTACCCTATGGCCCAGCAATTGCACTCCTAGGTATTTACCCAAAGAATACAAAAATACAAATTTGAAGGGATACATGCACCCCTATGTTTATAGCAAAATTATCTATAATAGCCACATCATGGGAATAGTCCAAGTATCCATCGATTGATGAATGGATAAAGAAGAGGTGAGATATATATATATATATATATATATATATATATATTCCATTATATATATATATATAATGGAATATTACTCAACCGTAAAAAAAAGAATGAAATTTTGTCATTTGCAGTAACATGGATGGAGCTAGAGAATATTATGCTAAGTGAAATAAGTAGGAGAAAAACAGATACCATATGATCTCACTCATATGTGGAATTTAAGAAACGAAACAAACAACAAAGGGGGAAAGAGAGAGAGAGGCAAGCCAAGAAATAGACTCTTAACTGCAGAGAACACACTGATGGTGACCAGAGGGGAGGTGGGCAGGGGGTGGGGGGGAGGGAAAAGTGTGATGGGGATGAAGGAGGGTACTTGTGATGAGCACCAGATAGTGTATGGAAGTGTTGAGTCACTCTATTGTACACCTGAAACTAATATTACACTGTATGTTAACACACTGGAATTTAAATAAAAACTTTAAAAAAATAAAGGAGAGGGTGGGAAATCTCTCCCTGTACACCTAGATGGTGTACATTGAGAAAAAGTATACATTGAGAAAAAAAGCTGTCTTTAGAGTCCTGTCTTCAAATAATTTATAAGCTAATTTGATGGGGGATAATTTAGAAATATTACAATTTGGAGGAAAGTGAGAAAGCAAAAGTGGAGATCAAGGGAGGAAGGAGCCTGTAAGTAGGGACTCAGGAAATCCCGTAAGACAAGGCATTGAAATGAACATAACGGAAGAGTTTTTACAGCCAGATTTGGGAAGGTGGAGGGCATTGTTACTGATTCAAGGACTTATGTTTTAGTGTTTGTTTGTTTTAATTCTGGAGTAACTTACAGGAAGATAAATAAACTCTAATGGAACTTAATATATTGTGATCCCTGAGAATCCCAAATGCCATATAAGAAACATACAGTGTGATGCCATAAATTTCACATTTAGTCAAAAAATACATATCCCCAGGAAGTCCCTTTCCAGTCACTTATTCACGACACTCCCCCAATTGTGGTCCATTTTCTCCCGAATACAGTGACAATGCATACAGCGGAATCAAAGAAATCTCTCTGGAATTCACATCTGTGTTCTTAGAGAGAATCTGTGTCTTTCTCTTGGATTACGTGCATCTTACATGGTCATCTGTCTGTAAACGTGGATGCAGCCTTTCTCAGAGGTCCCGTACTTAACGCCTTGTCCCATGACTGGTGACAGTAAATCTGAGCTGAAAATGCCAACCAATGGAAAAGCACAGCGGTTTTTTTTGTTTTTTTTTTTTAAGATTTTACTTATTTATTTGAGAGAGAGCACAAGCAGGAGAAGCAGCAGAGGGAGAGGGAGAAACAGGCTCCCCGCTGAGCAAGGAGCCCGATATGGGACTTGATCCTAGGACCCTGAGATCACGACCTGAGCAGAAGGCAGACGCTTAGCGACTGAGCCCCCCAGGCGCCCCAAAGCGCAGCCGTTTAAGGCAAAGGTAACAGAAGCTTCCTCAGCATTGCTCTGCAGTATGTGAATGGTGGTGAGTCCTACTCAGTATTTCTGAGAAGTTACAGAAAAGGAAAAGGACATTAGGAAGTTTGACCTGGTTGGAATGTGTAGGATTTTTGAGGGACAAGGTGAGAGGGAGGATGAGTTTAGCGTTTGTGTCAGCTAGGCTAGAATTTCCCCCGAGACCGAGCCAGAAACTACCAACGACCCGGGGGCCACCGGTCAGGCGTGGATCTCATCCAGCTGCTGTGGGGACTGAAGCACAAACAAATGGGGGGTCTTCAAGAAACAAGACCGTAAACAAAAATTATGCAAGCAAAAGACCCTAAAACTTTAGCTGCTGCCTCTGATACCAGCATTATAAAATCAAAACCTTTGTAAACTACCATTTTTTTTTAATGAGTGGAAAGTTTTTCAGTGTTTCCGATTTTCTGTTTCAAATTCTTATCCTTCCGTCTCCCAGATAGAGCCAATTAAATAAGCTTAGGATGATGGTTTTCAGTTAACTTGAAAAAAATATGCATATTTTTCTCTTCAAGACTTCTGGCCAGAAATAAAGAAAGAAATTCTGAATTCTTAAGTCCTGTGTTCTTTCACGCAACTCATTTATGAAGATCTTTTGATATTCAGTCAATGGATATCAAAATAGATTAAAAAGATCAGTGTGAGGACGACTATAGGGAAAAAAATAATGGAATTAAGAAGAAAGAGACTGAAGAGGAGCTATCCCAGTGGAAAAAGTTATACATCAGAGATGGCAGAGCAGAAATATGCGTTCTAAAGAAACAACAGAAAGACAGGACTAGTGATTCAGGATCACAACCAGAGTTTTTACTCTATTAACAGATGATCGACAACACGAGGACAGAAAATATCCTGAGAATAAAGACCTCTATTGAACTTGATGAATCTGATGGGGAGAATAACACCTTTAGGTACTAGTGAGAAACAGTGCACTCTGTGCTGTGTTGAGTGCATTAAACCTAAAAAAAAAGAGAAAGAAACAAGCTTTATGGCTATATCCTCTGCTGGTTTTTGTACAGAGAACAAAATAAAATCATCACCAGCTCTCAACAAACAGAAAGGCCAAAAAAGGAGTTCCTGTCCTAGAAAATCGTTGAGATATCTCAGACTGATCTTTTATTATAATAAAAGACACCAGGGGCATGTCTTTCTAATCAAACTGCAGAGAGCGTCCATGCTCCTTGTGCTAGGTTTCTTGTAGTTCCAATAAGCCAGTAAAATACTGGTAGGGACTCAGATATCACAAAGAGGTTAACCAGTGTTTTTCAAACTTCTTGTTTGTTCATCTCTCTCCTAAGGGGATTTTTAAAATGTATTTTTTCCTAATCACCCCTACCCCCAAATGATATTTTAATTCCACAGACCCACTGGGCATTTCCTTATGGACTATAGCCCTTTGAGAATGTGTGAGTTAGTCTATATCATGTTTTTAGGTCATTTCCAGACTTAGGGAAGGAATCATTTGTACATTTATTTTTTTAAGATTTTATTTATTTGTGTATGTGTGAGAGAGAGAGAGAGAGAGAGGGAGACCACAAGCAGGGGGAGAGGCAGAGGGAGAAGCAGACTCCCTGTTGAGCAGGGAGCCCGATGCGGGCCTCGATCCCAGGACCCTGGGATCATGACCTGAGCCAAAGGCAGACGCTTAACCGACTGAGCTACCCAGACGCCCCTCACTCGTGCATTTAGGTATAAATTACCCCTGCCATACTCTCTCAGGAGTAGATTTAGAAACCTCTTTTCTTTACTTTCTTTCCCTTTTTTTTTTTTTTTTTTGCTTTTACTGCAAGCTGTCCAGTAAAGTCCTTTAAATTGGGAATGACGTCTTGTTCACAGTAGTATCTCTAGCACCTATCTCAGAGTCTGTCACACAGATGAGGCCTGATAAAGATTTGCTGAATGCATGATTTATAGTGAAAGCCCTTCTATATTTGTTACAGGACATTTCTGGAAAGGGCTGTGTCACATCTGGGATGTGCTAAAGCACATTTGTATCTAGCTTCACGACTAAATTGCTACTTAAAGTGAAAAAGGCATTTCTTAATTTACTTTTCTTTTTTTTTTTTTAAGATTTTATTTATTTATTTGACAGAGAGAGACATAGTGAGAGCAGGAACACAAGCAGAGGGAGTGGGAGAGGGAGAAGCAGGCTTCCCGCGGAGCAGGGAGCCCGATGTGGGACTCGATCCCAGGACCCTGGGATCATG
>NC_138379.1:92454431-92520549 GCF_054177405.1 Leptonychotes weddellii | reverse complement strand
CCTGAGCCGAAGGCAGACGCTTAACGACTGAGCCACCCAGGCGCCCTTAATTTACTTTTCAAATGATTATTGTAGAAGTAAAATCTATTTCCTGAACTTCCCATTCTTAGAGATGGTGCATCTAAATATGGAACAGCGGTGTTCATCGGGAAGAACGAAGTCTTGCATCTCTCTTTTCTAACGTGTTATTTGATCTTAAGCAAATGGTTATTTATTCTTCTGCTTTGATTTTCTCACCTTTAAAATAGGGTGCTGAAATATTCTCCATACTTTGCTTGAGTTTTCTTTCAAGAAATTTGAATAGTTGATAGGGCATTGACCAAGTGGATGCGTGAGGTGAGAAATCTGGAGTCATCTGCCGTGGTTATCTGCAACAGTACGTACAAAGAGTTTAAGTTGTCCTTTGAGAATGTTTAAAGAAAAACCTAAGTAAGCCATTTTTCCCAGTTACAAGGAGAGAGAAGTATCTGACGGGGGAAAAAAAAAGATCCATAATGTCAGGAACCAGATAAGTCTAGAAACAGAATAGGAAGTGAGGGGGCAGAGTCAGAGCAAAACAGCTTGGAGAAAAGGAGAGAAAGCAAGAAAGTAAGAAGGAAAGGAGGGATCAGGGGATGAAACCAGCTATTGTCTGTGGACCAGACTCAGTACCCAAAGTTCACTAGTATAAACTGTCTGATTATCATCTCTAGCGGACTGGCCTAGTTAAAGGCACAAAAGTATGCAGATACTTTATCCATTAAAGAGAAATTGTCCTTAAAAAGTTAATCTTAAAAGAAATATTAATGAAGACCTATGTACACCTTTTTTTCCCTTTTAATTCTTAGATCTTTGCAGGGTAGAAAACAAATAGATGCTCTACTCAGATATTTTAGACTTAATTTCTTGCTAGTTAGGGTGATTCAGAAAGGTAGATAAGGATGCATTGATGATTATAATTCCCGGTACAATGAATCTTTTAGGAAGACTATGGTAAATATCAGGAAAAGAGAAAGAAAATAACTACAAAAGACAAGCAGAATCGTGAAAGAGCTTGCATGATGTAAACCACAAGAAGATGGTAGGAAGTTAGCCAAATAGAGTCAAACATTCATTATCTCCTCCTGCTGCAACTTGGAACTCTTACCTTATCAGTAATGGGTAGTGCCATTATAATGGGGGAGGGAATTAGGAATAGGAAAACACATTTTTTAAAGTGTAAGGAAACTCTAACCATATATAAATGAGGTAAACAGCAGTAAAAAGTATAGTGAGTGGCCACATGTGTAATTCAGTTCACTTGACCTTAGAGGATGGTCTAGGCAAATGTGTGGGAGGGACCATATTTCAGAAAATGATAACTATAATGGAGACAAATGCCATTTAGGGGCAAAATAGCTTCTGGTTTCAGCTGACCTATTTTTTTCTCCCTTCTCTTATGAAATCACTGTAATGTTAGATCATACACTTGTCTATCCACATTATCTCTCCCATTCTACTTACCAGGCAGAGGACTAGAGGGAATCATGGACTGGGAAAACGTGGAAGCCCATTCATCAGATGAGCCTGGGTCTTGAGGAAGCTGGGAGGCAAATCCACTGCTTAATGCTCTCTCCGCTCTTAAGCTTACTCTGGCTGAGCTGATCCAGGAGCAAACTAGATCAAAGGCTTAGCAGAAGACACAAAAGCATCCCTGAGATTTTCAGTTACCATCTGTGTTAGAGTTCTCCAGAGAAACAGGACCAATAGGATAAGTGTATATATAGAAAGAGATTTACTTGAGTCCCGAATCTGATGGGATGAGTAAGCAGTCTGAAAACACAGGGAAGAATTGCAGTTTCAGTCCAAAGGTAATCTGCTGGTGGAGTCTGGCTTTTGCTCAGGAGCGGTCAGTTTTTGCTCTGTTCATTCACTGTTTGGATGGGGGCCATCACATTATGGAGAAGAATCTGCTTTACTCACAGTCAACTGATTTAAATCTCATCCAAAAAACACTTTTAACAGAAATATACAGAATAATGTTTGACCAAATATCTGGGCACCGCGGCCTAGTCAAGTTGCTCCATAAAATAAACCATCATGCTGCCTATGGTAACCAAGGGTGTTTTCAGTAGAATGAGGTAGAAAGACTCAATATAAAACTGCTTTAAGGATTATCAAGTGGAAGATTTACTATATGTATGGAGAAACACAATAAAACTTTACTAGATTTCAGATTGCTAGATAAACTCTTCGTATGGATATATGAGTATATACTGTACATAGTTTACATAAGCATATTTGAATATATATACTTGTCTGTTACCCATGGACTAATTGGGATCTATTCCAGTTTTAAAAGTATTTTCAAAAAAATGTTTTGTAGAACACTAGGATCACTTCTTAAATTCTTTAGTCATAGAAATCTAAATAAACTCCTAGCTACTGGTAAAATAGCACAAATAATTTAAGCCCTGTTTTCTCACCCCTTTCTCAAGTAATTTCAAGGAGGATTTTATTTTGGATTTAGTAAAATGCTTGTCAGTTATTCTGATGTTAGTTTTACCAGCGTGAATTTTTAAGCCTCCAATTATTATTTTTTTTCTTTTTCTCTACAAAGAATTCTGAGATTCCCCTAGGTAGGAGCACTGTTTTTCTCTGTCGAGTTTGATAGGCATTTAGAAAATATTCAGTGACTATTCATTTGTTGAGCCCATATTCTTTGCGGTGTGGGCAGCCTATCTATTTTACGTGTATCAACACGTGTATGAGTAACCCAAATGAATACTGCAACATCCTGATATAAGCCTAATAAAAGCAAAACAAAATGACCTTACTTTAGTTTACCACGCCTTGAAGACAAAGTAGGGGTTAAACCTTCAGATTCCATCAGAAAGGAGAGTTAGTAGATGAAAGCTTTTGTCCTAAAGCACTGTTTGCCTGTTTGCGCCCCCATTAGAAGTGAGAGCAGGGCGGCTCAGTCTGTTCAGTGTCTGACGCCTGATTGCAGCCCAGGTTCTGGTCTCTGTCCTGAGAAGGAGCTCCGCGCCCAGTGGGGAGTCTGCTTTAGATCCTTTCCCCTTTCCTCTCCCTCTCCCTCTCCTCCTCCCCCTGCTCTCTCTCAAATAAATAAATAAATAAATAAATAAAAAGAAAAGAATTTGGAGCAGGACACATCAGGTAGCGGAGGGCTGCTGTGCTGTGGGCTCTGGGTGCCCACAACCCCCAGGGAAAGGTGTGCACTAATCAGCCACCACCCCCCCACCCAGTGGCCTTTGTATGGTCATTGTCACCGTGCATTTCCACCATGTTTAAAGCATGCGGGTTCTTTTATGTAAGTACCATTTTGACTGCATCCATAAAGCATTCCACGGGGTCAGGGGAGTCTTTTTCCTGATACAGGAAATCTAGTGTTAGCTGACTCTCTAATTCCCTGACAAGCGGGGAGCAGGGGAGTGAAGAAAGGCGCTGGTTTTCTGACTCTCGGTCTCATGTTCTTCTACTGATGCCCATTGTTAGACTCACAAGTTTAGCTGTTTCAGATCATTCTAGACATTGAGTGCTCCTCGCATGTGAAAAATAAAACATGTAGGAAGTCTGATTAGGATGTTAGAAATGTAAAAGCTTTGAGAAAAGCTAAACAAGACAATGGAAGGCAGTATGCATGCGTCCTATAGGGTTAAGTGCATGTAGAGTGCATTCATCCAACAGCCACGTTTTTCCAGAACACCTGGACACAAGTGAGTGATTTTCATGGAAGTGCTGATCTCCTGCGAATTTGTATTATTTATGTTAATGAATCCAGGCATGGTCTGATAGAACTCAAGACTCATTCCTAGATCTGGTCTTCTTTATAATAATAAATTTCAGTTTCCTTATTGGTAAAATGGGGGAAATATAGTATTTTTGTGAGGAATAAGTCTATATGAAAAGCATATACAAAGCATATAGAACACAGTGTTTAATCCTCCTTAATTCTTCTCACTTCGAATTTGCACTGAAATACTCTACTGGTTCTCTTGGTCGTAAGATTCCTATTGCTGGCCTCAGAGTCTTCCCAAACATTATCAGTGTTCAAGGCTGTTTCCTAAATTGCAAAGATCAATGCATTTATTTCTCCTTAAATTTGTTTCTTATCTGGGCCTTTTTGCTTTTTCTCCATTTTGCACGTTTATCCATTCCCTCCTGCTGCTCTGCTCTTTGGCCGGAACGTAAGACTCTTTCTCCCTTCCATACTTGGTGTGTGTTGTAGACCTGAGTCACGGTCTTTCCACGTGCTCACTGCCCTTCTGTCTTGTAGGAAGCGTTTCATTGGTCTCTCTCTTCTTATGGTCAGCCCTTAGTGCCCCACTCCACAGGTTATGGGATTTGTGCAGTGCCTATAATCCCTGGCATGTAATAACTATTCCTTAAGTATTAACCTCCTTATTCCAGCCCAACACCTTCTAAGAGGGGGCTCTGTATTTCAGGCCCCAATTACTCTGTTTGTTTCTGGTTTACCTGGTGGTCAGAGCCGTGCATCCTGCCTCTACGATTTACAGAAGAAGAGGTTTTATGTGGAAGCTGGCAAGAAATTAGTTTCCAACTAGGAAATACAAGTTGACTTTCTTTTTGGTGTGTCATGGTTCTCTTTCAAAATGATTACCTTTCTCCCACATTTGTGGGTAAAGAGATGATATAATTGCCCTGAATAAGCAAAAGCAAAAGCTCGTATTCAGATTACTATTGTCAAAATAGAAAAATCCCCTTTAAAACATAAAAAATGAACCCCTTCTTGTCTGTGCATATAAAACTCCATTTTTAAAAAGGTGGAGATGGAAATGTGTCACAAGAATAGTAAAATCATTCTCATTCTCGCTGGTATTGTAGGTAGGCTTTGGTTTTTCTGGTATATAGAGATACATCACCATATAGATGCAATTATATTAATGTACCTCTGCTCACTACTAGGTTAATATAGTCTAGCAACCTGCATATCCTTTGATTCAGAAATTTAAGAGCAGCTCCGAATATTTGCATTATACAAGTCATACTCTCATAGGATGTAAGCCAACCTTCTCAGTAGCTAAGATAATAGTAGGGGTTCCTCCATCCCATTCTCACCCCCAGGTAACAAATGCCCACTTTTTTGGAACTGGCCAGAAAACACATTAAGCAGATGGAGAAAGTGAACGTGACGTCCTTGTCCCCTGACTTCAGAGAACTGTGATCACAGACGAATGTGATAATGGAATCTAGAGAAGGAAGGAAAAAGGAACCACCATGAGCAGGAGGTTTGTTTTCATGGTAACATTTGAAGTCAACCAGAGTCTACTTTTTCTGTTCTCAGGAGCTTACTAGAATGTCGTGGTCCGCTTTCACAACGCACCTGTCCCCCATCAGCTCTGGAAGCTCTGGTTGGTTAATTCACGTGGGGATGGAGGACGTGCATGTTGATAAGGTCCCCCAGGCAGGTCTGAGAACCCCACTCCCCCTCTTAGTCCTCTCTCCCAGACCTAACCTTTGGATGACTGTTCTGGAATAAAATCAAACCTCTCTTCCTACTTCAGCATGGAGCTGAGCAATTCCCTAATGGGTGGACACTTGCTCACAGTCTATATTAACTAATTTTTTTGGATACTGGATAAAAGCAAGTGTTGGCTGTTTTCTCATTATGTGTCAGGGACTGCGTTAGGTATGTATTTTCAGAAGTGAACAGATCCTCGATATTTTCTTTCATAGAGTTTCAAAACATGTGGGCTCTTCACAAATAACTTCTCCATATAACATTTATCTGATAAGAACATTTATTTCTAGAGAAGAAGCATCACCTTTATTTTTTTACAAAATGGATAATAAAAATGAAATTTATTGTACATTTTCCTGAGTATCTTAGAATGGTATGTGTCCAACCACACAAGCTTAGCCAGACATAAAAGGGACCCCCAGGTGGTAGGATCCTCTTGCCAGCCCCTCTTTGCTTCTAGCCTCCATTTCCTCCACACACATCACTTTGCCCCTTCATTTTTTTTTCTTTTTTTAAAATATTTTATTTATTTATTGAGAGAGAGAGCTCGAGCACAAGCAGGGGGAGAGGCAGAGGAAGAGAGAAAGGGAGAAGCAGACCCTCCGCTGAGCAGGGAGCCCAATGCGGGGCTCGATTCCAGGCTCCTAGGATCATGACCTGAGCTGAAGGCAGACGCTGAGCCCCCCAGGTGCCCCCCATTCATTTTAAGGTGTTTCTATTCAGTCATAAAATCCCAGCATCTCTTTTCCCCAGTGTTTTCCTCATCTCCAGCTCATGGACATTTTATGGCAGTGAAGAGTTATTAACCGCTTATTTTTAGGGGTGCAAATAATGTAGATATATTTTCAGAGTCCTTAGCATTTAAATATGGATATTAAATATTTATGAGTGAAAGAGCATGGTGTCTAGGACTTGCTTGAAAATAAACCATTGGGTAGAGAAGAAAGTCAGTTGGGATTATAAAATAAGATAATCTATGAGTTGGTAACTGTTGAAACCAACTGACAGGTGCATGGGGTCAGATTACACGATTTCATTGTGTATATGTTTGAAATTTCCAGTGACAAAAAGTTAAGAAAATATCCTGGTGCATGGGGGGTTTGCCCTCATTCTTATTCCTTCGTTTACATTTTATCAGTTAGTATGATGGTTAGTTTCATGTGTCAACTCGGCTAGACCATAGTACCCAGGATTCAATTTAATGCATACTTAGGTGTTGCTACAAAGACTTTTTATAGATAGAGCTTCAATTCTAGCTCAAGAGAGTTTTCAGCTTGCCAGGCTGCCCTACAAATCTCTGAGGCACCCGTCTTTGCAAGTAGGTGAGCCAATTCCTTGAAATAAGTCCCCATACATATATACATAAACCTGTGTCTCTACTTAAAGAATGAGTCTCTAATGGTAAGAACCTGAAGTCAGGGGTGGGTTTTCAGGCCAGGCACACAGTAAGAGACGAGCTCCTCACATCACTTGCCAAAGGCATGTGTCTATGCTGCATGGGAAAGCTTATTCTGATTTTGCTCAACTATAAATGTAAATTATGGGAAAGCCAATTTAGTATGCGAAGCCATGACAGCCCCCCCTAATTTTTATATAAACTAACTTTCTTGTGATCTAGATATAAGGTAACTTGATAGTTGAAACGGCTGACTGTATCTTCCTTTGTATCTCATCCAATGCAAAAATTGTAAAATTAAACAAGACTTCTCCATTGCCAGAAAACTTTTCCAGTACACCGGGAGACGTTAGTGTACTGGGGAACCTAAGACTTGAATCCAAGTAATGGCAATACAAGATGCTATCCACGGGTGAATGCGCTAATACTCAGGGAGGCTACGGGTTTGTCTGCGATGCACAGCACAAACCTTATATTGCCGTCATATTCCTCAAGTTGCTGTAACCATTGAAATCACTTGGGAGAACATCTTCAAATTATGCAATCCTAGCTCACCCTAGCCAAACTAACCAAATCAAACAGGAATCCAGGCTTAGATGCTTTGAAAAATGTCTTAGCCATCTTTTGGATACCCTGGTTAAAGACCACTCCATTACCTGCGGATATTCCAAATCACTGGCCAGTGCTACTTGCTATTGCCTCTTTCCATTTCTAGATTGAGGTGCTTGGGGAGGTGTTTGTAGTCAGTAGGCCAAATGGCTCAGAAGAGGAATTTCTCACTTTTCATACTGATCATTACAGAGCCCAAGTGTCATCTGCCACCAAGCATTCAATGAACTTGATGTATGCGAGGGTGCTAACCTATTTGCCCTGGGGGCAAAGTTACCCCCTGCCCTAGTTTTTTATTATGTGATTCTCCTTTATTTCAAGGAAAACATTGTATCATATTTATATCATATGCATACATCTTATGAGCGGGCTCGTATGTATGTTACGTATTTCAGGGATATCTCAGTTGGACCTGCAGGGATCACGTGCAGTAGGACCAGCCACACGTGTGTGTGTGGACACTGAGCTGGGGTTTCTGTGCTGACTTCAGAGAGAGCGATTAAATGCACCTTCTTTTCCACTGCTCTCTCTTTCTCACCCTTCCATCGTGTGGCTCCTGACTTAAACAACAACAGACAACAGGATTAATAAAGCAGAGGCTTTTTAATGAAATCAGGTTTGGTACCAAAGCCTTTAACTTTCTAATCTGTTTTCAGCAGCTGTAAGTGCCACGCAATCACTCCCAACATCTCTCTGGAGAGCACAGAAAGACATTCCTTCTATCTTTGATCTGTTTCTTGTCACTGGAAATTATCTGCAAGAATGCTCCACCAGAATTTCTTTTCACTAGTGCCTTTATGGTGCTGAGAAATCAAGTCTTTTTAGACCCTCTGTTGAAAATCAGCGTGCACGTCGTGTACTCCATCCTCTGCACGTAAGCAGCATTTGATGATGCAAAGACCTTGGGAGGTATAAATAATCAAAGAAAATCCCAGAGCTGGTCTCTGCCCTTTAGGCTCTTATATTTAAGATGGACCTCACTACCATAGATAAATAGGGACAAAAGGACCCAGTCACTGAGGTAGTAATGACAAAGGTTCTCACCTCACACCTAGTTTAAAGTGCCTTTTAAGGATGGGGTCAACCAAGTAGGTTGGATCACAGTGAAGAAGAGCCAGCCATTTTGCATTTATCTTACACTGGTGATTGCCAAGTCACAATGACAGAAGCCTAAGATAGTTCCCTAGACTCCTGCTGTGTATGTCCTCTACAGGTGGGAGGTCTCCCTACTTTTCTCTGTCACTTCTCTTCTTTCATCCCAAAGCACCTGCATCCTCAGGGACAACCAATGCAATGGCTTCATCATGATGGTCAAGCCTCTCTTACTCTTTGGGGCTCACCACTGTGAAAATCACGTGGCTCCCGATAATCTCATTGGAACCATAGTCTTACCAGGTGCAGGGAGAACTGAAGTTCCCTGTGGGCATAAGGTTGGCAATGTGCACTTTAGTCAAGCTACAAATCAACAACCACAATGAACTGTTAATCCTACTGACTTGGTGACTCACTGGGCATTTTCCTGCTGACCCAACAGTATGCTCAGAACTGCTAAAGGTTAGAAGGATGCATCAGACACAGTTACTGCCCTCAAGAGTATAGAACATATTAAAGACACACAAAAGAACTCGGTAGCAAAGGCCCACTTTTATTTAAAATCAATGTGCCAGGAAATCACAAGACAGAGAAAAATCTTGATGTGGGCAAAGGACAAGAAGAGAGAAGGAGCACATCATATGTTGTATTTATGTGCCCCTGATTTACATGTATCTCCTTTTAAAATGTCTTCTAATAATAGATATACATTTCCACAGTTTACAAGAAAGGCACCAAGAATCAGAAATGTTACATCACTTAATCAAGTCATAGTTGTGATCAAAATCCAGGTCTCTTTGATTTTTATTACACTAGATCCTGTGAAGACTTCATGAAGAAGTTGGAATTTGAAGAGGAATAAGAACAGACATTTGCGCTAGCAGACACAAGTAATAAGGAAAATTGTAGCCAGTGGAAAGGGATGAGCAAGGAATGATAGAGATGAAAGTGCATATGCGGTTTTAAGGGGAATAGCGAATAAACCACCCTTTCTTAAACAGCGTGCTCTCTCTGTTGCTAGCAGTAAAATAAAAACATTCACCATTATTTGCAGAGTTTCCACATTTACAGGGGAGTTTTACGTGCATTATCTTGCTCAAGATTCATGGTAACCCTGTGAGTTAAGTAGGAGGGATATTTTCATTAGCATCTTCTATTTCATGGGTGAGAAAACTGAGGCAGAGATTGAGCCATGGAACTAAGATCTTAAAATAAGTAATGAGCGAGGGCAAAAACTTTATCTACATTTTTTGGCTCTCAAGTCTCTGCACTTTTCAGTTTACTTTTGAAATATCCCATGTTTTGATAGCAGGGTTGAAACAGACATGTGAACCTCAATCAAGGAAATCACAGAGGTAATTTTGTCTTTGAGTAAAAGGTCTGATAATATGATCTAGGACCCTTCTAAGACGTTTTGATTCTGCTGCTCTTCTACCCACTTCACTGTAGCCAAAGCGAGTCCTCCCTGTCTCAGGAGGACTGCTCATGTCTGCAAACCCAGTTAACAACTCAGCCGGCACTTTCTTCATTGTTCCTGTATCTTTCCACACCAAGCACAGTGCCCACCACCGAAAACTTGTATGGTAAATCATAATGACACTATCTAACCACAAACATTGGATGTAATTACTATAATTATTGCCACTTTGTGTTTAAGGTTTACAGAAATTATGTGGCGTGCTCCGTCCTATACCTATTTGGATGCAGATCTGAATGAATCTGACTGATTTCAAACCTCAGCTTTTTAAAAATTATTATTATTAAGTTTTTTATTTAAATTCCAGTATAGTTAGCATACAGTAAAGTATTAGTTTCAGGTGCACAATGTAGTGATTCTACACTTCCATACATCACCTGGTGCTCGTCGTAACAAGTGCCCTCATTCATCCCCATCACCTATTCTCCCGTCCCCCTGCCCACCTCCCCTCTGGTCACCATCAGTGTGTTCTCTGTAGTTCAGAGTCTGTTTCTTGGTTTGCTTCTCTCTCCTTTTCATCCTTTGTTCATTTGTTTTGCTCCTTAAATTCCGTATCTGAGTGAAATCATATGGTATCTGTCTTTCTCTGACTTATTTCACTTAGCATAATACCCTCTAGTTCCATCCACGTCATTGCAAATGACAAGATTTCATTCTTTTTAATGGCTGTGTAATATTCCATTGTATATCTATACCACATCTTCTTTATCCATTCGTCGTTGGACATTTGGGCTGCTTCCATAACTTGGCTATTGTAGTTAAGGCTACTGTGAACATCGGGGTGCAGGTGTCCCTTTAAATTAGTGTTTTCATCTTCGTTGGGTAAATACCCAGTAATGCAATTCCTGGATCATAGGGTAGTTCTATTTATAACTTTCTGACAAACCTCAACTTTTATTCTCAATGGAATTAATATAAGAATAAGAGAGCCACTGCCAGATAATGGACTCATACATGCGAACTGGAAGACTATAGATTTGTCCTGTAGTCAACCCTGGAAATCACCAACTGTCTCTTCTGGGCGGTTTCTGTTGGTGTGGCTGCCATCCGTCCTTGCTGTCGGGTGGGGCTCTTGAAGCCATACTCTCTGCAGAGAGAGAGACGCTGCTTACCCACTCTAATGGTCTGATGTTGCTGGCCCAACTCCCACACCAGGACTTTGCAGGCCTTTGAGGCAAGATGAACCTACTGCCTAAGAGCTAGGCTGAGTCCAGCCGGCCTTTGGTCTGGAGTAACAGATTAGTAGAATTCAGTGCTCAGCTCTGTCACACCCAGGGAGAGGCCTCCCCACGCGCCACCTGCCTCAGCAGTGCTCTTGGCATCTGCTCTTTACAGACCTAGAGTCCACATAGGTTTTCTCTTCGGGGATCCACAGCACCAGCAGTTACAGACTGGGTTTGTTTTTTGTTTTTCTTTTGTCTCTCAAAGATGAAAAAGTCTTAGTTATACCCATCTTCTCTGTGAATGGTGGTGAGGTGGTGGCCAATCACCCATGCCTTAGCTATGAGGATTTCATTAATTCTCCCTGCCCCATCCCCTCCAGCCCTTCCACGGAGGGCGGGTTCCCTTTGGTGGCTTAGGGGTGAGGTCCAAGAACTAAACCCCAGCTTAGGAAACTGCTCATTGGACTTCAGAGTGGGAACACTGAGATTCTGGGGTGGGGACCCAGAATTTGTGTATAACAAACACAGTCTTTTCTGGGGCATTCGCCTCCACTCTCCCTGAAGATGTTTCTTTCTGTGCCCCAGAAAGTCGGGGAAATGGGCAGTCGTCAAGGCAGGTGTACCAGAATTGCTGTTCAGGACTGGATTCTCCAAATGAATAACTTCTATATACTGACATAGAATATTGCTGATTTGTCTCACCTTCCCAGGAATCTTCAAAGGCGGTGCAAGCAGGCCAGCATTTTGAGCAAATTTCAGACTATTTCTTCACAATGGCAACTCTTCCCAGAGACTCTGTGAACTTCACCCACACCACATGGGCTCACGTTTTAAAAAATGTGTTGAAAGACATATTGTAAGCTTCCTAAGGGCAGAGGCCAAGTTATATTAATCATTGTAGTAACAATGCCTAACCCAGATTCTAGTTCACGGTTTACCTAGAACAGGTGGTTGCCTAATAAATATTGCTTTAATAAACGAACAAACGAAGAGAAACAATTATTCTATTCTGAAATGAAAACGGAGTCCTGGAACATTTGAAAGGACATATTAATCCATTCCTAAATGCAATCCCATTGTTTGCAATGTAAATTTGTGCCTTCATGTCTGAGAGAACACTATCTGAAATACGACTAGAATTTTTTACAAAGCAGTCTCTATTTTTAAATAAATGCTCAAGCTTAAAATTTCTAAAATATTCAAGTTACAGACAACTTTAAGTTGTAAAGCAACTTAGATTCATGGGAAATTTTTTTACAGTTAAGTTAATAAGATTTTTGCATTATGAATATTGGTCACTTCAAATGACCTCTGTGCAGGCCCAACTAATCATGTTATGTACAGGACTTCAGTCCCTCAGAAATAGATAGGCTTTTGAAGCAATACTGCTATTATAAAGAAGGATAGTCAGTGTAAAATAATACTAAAAAGTACCATCTAGTTCTCACATATTAAATTACACTTTGATAGCCCAAGTTATATTTGCTGGGTGACCTTGGGGAGGTAAACTCTCTGTGTCTCAGATTTGTATCCTATGAAATAAAGATCAAATGCAACCTTAGGGCATTTCTAAGAAGTATATCATACTACACATTTGGTTCACACCTGACACATGGTAAACTTTCAATAAATGAAAGTTCATTATCATTATTTTTACAGAGTATTCTGCTTTTATAGTCAGGATTTCAAAAATTCCAAATAACGTTAAACTTCTGGAACTCTGTACTGGTCCGTTATATCAGTAAATTCCCTGTCTACTTTTCTTTTCTCCTACCTCTCCAGTATTCAAGAAGAATTTCATTAACCATTAGTCCAGGTCATTATAGTTTTTCCAGGAGGCATATGCTAATGATTTCACCTCCAGAGGAAAAGCAAAGAAATTGAAGATGTTAAGAAGAGTCACCAGGTGCTACTTGGGGGAAAAAAAAAAAAAAAAAAACGCTAAGAATTAATATAACTTTGCAGGCTGACAGGAGTTTTTAGGCCCATTAGGTTTGAGAATTACTTGCAAAAATAATCTGGTTCATTTTCAACTCTTTTAAAAAATATGTAAATTTTAAATCCATCTGTGCTCTCCAGTCGCCCTCAAATAGTCATCCCAAAGCATTTAATATAGAGGACAATGCATTGTGGAAATAATTCGTGGGGAGACAGCTTCCTGGCAAACATTCCTTCTTTTGACCTTGAGCCATTGTTTCCCCAAGTATAAACCTGAAGATAACCCTATCTTCCAGACAGCCCTTGGATGTTGTAGGGATTAAAATACCTTGCAGATTTCATGAGTGACCCAGAGAAGGAGACTATGTAAAAAAAGTAAACCATGTTGAACAATTCTTTAGCATTTACATTTCTCTACCTTCTTCCTAATCTGCATGCGTGGAGCGGAGGCAAAACGAGGATGGAGACATTCGGGGAAGAGATGCTGCAACCGTTGGGAAAAATCCAGTGTTTTCCTATTCAGCCTGGGTGGCTGTATTCCGTAGCCAACACAGAAATCAGTAGCAAGTAGCAAATAAGAGAGGGCACAGCTTTGGGGGGCGGGGAGACTATGAAATTTGAGAAATTAAAAAAAAAAATGGAGCATACAAAATCCTAGTTTACCGAGAGCATGAATGCAGGAAATACCACCCATTACCATTTTTACAGTACATTAGGACACCAGATTTTTTTAAAAAGTCATCCCACAAAGTGTATGCCATAATAGCCAACATAAACATGAAACTGGTACATCCTCTGTTAAAATGAGTTTCTATAAATCAAGATAGTCCAAGGGGAGAATTATAAATAACAAGCCTTCCTGGAAAAGCAAACTGTATATGAAACATAGGAATTTACAAATAGTTGCCTTCAAACGTCTCATCTTAACTCACAACATTCATACTCTTTGTGAATCTTTTTTTTTTCTTCTTAAAATCGGTGAGTCATTTCAAGCCACAATGTCTTCCTTCTGAGCCACAGTAAACATTATATGTATGGATAGCTTTGTGATGATGTTGTCCACTCTACTGCATTTTAATTATGCAAGATAGCAATTCTTTAGTCTTTGGTTCCTTAATCTCATTATATGTAATATTTAATATGTAAATAATAGATTACAATGTACTAATATAGGTTGATAGATAAACAGATGTTAGTCTTTAATTTACCAACAGCTTTTTCTCACATAAAGCCCTATGTGGGAAAAGGATATCCTTAGTAACTAGACAATAAGTGGAGTTATTAGAGTTTGGAGTTATTGTTTCCAGATGAACAGTTTCAGAGGAAAGGAGTTAACTGCAATTGATGAGAAAGAGAAGCTTGAGAGTCACAGACATGTGACCATCAGCCACTGCTGATCACACTAAGTATGATTTTCTTTAGGTTTTGCTATGGACAGAATATTTGTTTCCTCCTCAAATTTCATATGCTGAGACCCAATCCCAAGTGTTAGGGTGTTGGGAGGTGATCAGGTCACAAGTGTGGAGCCCCCATGAATGGGATTGGCACCCTTAGAAGCAGGACCCCAGAGAGCTCCCCACTGCTTCTGTATGAAAAGACAGCCGTCTCTGAGCCGCGAGGTGGCTCTTCACCAGATACAGAATCTACCAGTGCCATGATCTTGAACTTCTCAGCCTGTAGGCTGAGAAATAAATGTTTGCTGTTCGTAAACGACTCAGTTTTTGGTATTTTTATTATGGCAGCCCAAGCACACAAAGACAGGTCCTGGATAATGGTTGGGGGATCCTAAGCAGATGTCTTTCAGGGGTAACATTGGAGAACACAGCATGTGGAAAGTGCTGTCAAGTACAGTTAGTATCTCAATGTTTTGGAAACCAAGGCACCCTATCAAAATTCTTTTCTTTTGGTAAATTCTTCATGTTTCTCATTTTTCCACCTTTTCAGCAAATATTTCTGAGGTGTGTATATGTATGTATCTATATAGAGATGTCCTATCCATAACATATAAAAAATATATATAATATATAATATACATATGCACACACACATAAATATACACATGCATACATATATTCATACATACATTAACGAGATAAATATCAAGTGAATTGTAGATGAAAAATTTAAAAACCTTTCGAAATAAAACCGTAGGTATTCCAAAATCAGGGTTAGAATTACTTGTATGAAAGCACAAATGTAAGGCAAAGATCCCAGTAAAAGTTTGCATGCCAAATATTCACCATATGAATTTGCGAACAGTTTTCCAAAGACTACTCACTGCATTTTAAAGTCTCTATATTGTGCCCTTTAAAATGTATAATCATTAATGTTTTAAGATGTACATTTGCAAATATAAGTCATACGCTTCCGGTCCAGCAAAGCTTTATATGTTTGGAGAAAAGACAGTCCAAGCATCAACCTGTGCATGTGACCTGCTGACCTCCAAACCTCTTTTTCTCTATTTCTTTACATATTTTCATTTCATTTGTCAAAACTCTTTCACTTTGAAACTTCTTCACGTTTAACATTTTATTTATGAAAACACATGATGTAATTCTAAGCACTAATAATGTGCCATAAACTTTCACATGCGGGCTTGTGTGGAAATATCTGCCAAATTGGGAGCAAACAAAGAAAATCCTCCAAGGAATCTCCACAGATTTTGAAGAAGTGGAAACCCTACATAATTCAGGAAAAGAATATAGCAGAGAGATGTCTGTTGAGCTATATCCACAACTAACATAAAATGGGCCATAATTTCTGGACTCTCTTGTTTTTCTTCTCAGAATAGGTACGATGTTTGTCAGATACTGACATAATTAATTCATTTAATAGGCAATAGAAAATACCAAATAGCCTGAAGACATTTGGAGTTCAAGTAGCCTATTATTTTGAATGTAATTCAATGGTTGGCTTCCTTTGGAACATTTCGGGGTTTGCTGTTGACACTAGCATTTGTAGACAAGATTGTATTTATTTGTCTCTGTTCTCTTCTTTGATTCCTTTGTTCATTTGCAGATATGAGCTGATTAACTTTTTCCTTAATACTGAGACTTGTTATATTACTCACAACAGGGCAAGATGTGTTGAAAAACAGACGTATTGCAAATAGTGGAAAACACTCAGAAAATAGTGAAACTGGTTTTGTGAATTTTGAGAGGGAAACACTGAGATCTAGACCCTACTTTATAGAGCACCTTTTCAAATATTAGAGGCACATTGCATTGTTTCTATATAAATTCACACTCTTAACTCTGGGGTCTCTCCCACTTGGCAAATAATATATACCTAAAGATTAATAAATACATAAAACTTGTGATCTTTCCAGGTCATCTTAGTAATTTTTAATGAGCTCTTTTGTAAATTTATGCTTGTTGCTTCCAAAATGTTCTTTTATTTTTAAACAACCAAAAAGAATTATTTGTGACTATTAGAAAGGAAAAGACCCGTGATCGTCATTATTAATTCCTTATTTATGATGAAATTAGTGCACCTTTTTGTTTTACTAATCATTGATCGCTTCATTAGCATAACAAATGGTACACTTAATTAAAATAATCTCATTCCCATTTGATACTTACTCTATGTCATAATATTTGAGGTCTATTTTAAATGAGCTTAGTATGAGATACAGGGAATTTATCATCTGCATGGCACCATGGAGATTCTGAAAGGGGTCAGGGAGAACTCACGGAGCGTCATACACTACCTTTACATTTGGTGACACAGTCATCTGACCTGATAATAAGGGATTGCCACTCTTGTCCCTCCACCTGCAATGTATAGTTCTGCAGCCCTCAGAAAAGTTCTGAGTTAGACAGGAAGTTCTAATAGCTGAAGTCTCTGCAGTCTTATTTTAAGGCAGGTAAACACTATATATATATATATAGTGTTCTCCTCATTATCAAATCTTTGTTTTTGCTTTTGCTTGAAGTTGGCAGGAAGACCGGATCCTTGGGTAGGAGCAGGGTGCTCCTGCTGGTTGCCCTGAAGGGGTCGTGCTGAATCACAGGGCTGTGTATCAGCGTCAGGTTCCTGGACCTCTGTGGCCTTCTTCTCCAGCTTACCAGGTTTCAGTCCAGTTACATAAGCAAGCAAAAAATAAATTAAAGAGCAGTTTGAAAAGGCTAAGGTGACAGAACTAAGTGCTGTTTAATTTATTGTAATGGTTTTCTTTTTACACGTTAGACATGTTATGCTATTACGGGTCCAGGTCAAGAAAAAGGTGCCAACTGACTGAACCTTGCCAAATTATGAAACATTGTTAAAAAAAAAAAATCTCATTTCATTCTCCAGATGGCTCTTTTTTTTTCTTTTTTTACTTCATACTCTTAGACCAGACTTTTATTAAAGTTCTTCAAAAATTGAGATAAACTACCGACTAGTTCTTTCAATAATCTGATGGAAGTGACATAATTAGTCATTGTTATATTGGGTATTGAGAAGCGAGTAAGGAAGAAATTCGTGGTTATTTGACAAATGTGTGCAATTTACTAGATACCTCATTTCAACAAAGATTAAAATTTGTCTTTAGGATATCTGCAGTCAGCCCTTGGAGAAGGAAGCATCCCTTTCAATAACAAGCCATATGCAATTATAATTGAAAGTCCTATTTCCAAGTGTGTGAATTTCAGTGAAATTCTTTTCAGTCTTTCTCAAGACTTGACACAATTTCCATCAAATACAAGATTTATATCATCATATTAAAAGCACATGGAAATTCTGACTTAGGCTCTAGCCAAGATGGAGTCATAGGAACTGCACTTATTCCCCAATCCCAGAACTACTCAAAAAAAAAAAAAAAAAACAACCAGTAAATACATGAAACAGGGGTATTCAAGACACAGAAAGATCAGTGCTGGGAAGTGACCCTTGAGAGAAAGACAAATGAGGTAAGCCCCTTGTTGCCTGAGCTTACTGCACTGAATGAGTTTCCTGGCCACAGTGCAGGGAGGTGGAGTCAGGGAAGCTCACAGGTGGAGTCAGGGAAGCTCACAGGTGGAGTCAGGGAAGCTCTCGGAGCTGAAGGATAGAGGTGACATGGGCTTACAAAGGACAGAACACTGGGTAGAAGAGATATGCATGGAAACAGAACTAAAGACCCGAATAGGTGCTTCCCTGAGTACTGATCAACATTTGCATGTAAAGAAACTGCGAGATGCCAGGAACAAACCACTGGAGAGAATTACAAGGAACAATTCCCGTTTCTCACAGAACGGTGTAAAATTCATCCATATCCATCAGCCTTACTGGACAACCTTATCATTTGCAGGACATGGGACAGAGTACTCAGAGGGGTTTTGCTTCAGTAATGTGGAATGATCAGCCCTAGAGGAGATGTTCTGGGCCCACCTAACAAATCATGAATGCGAGACTTGAAAAATCAAACTACTTTTAAATAACTTAATGGGGTCCCAGAAAAAAACTCAAGAATATTTGTAAGATAATACAAATATCTGGCACCCAACAAGCTTAGATTCATAGTGTTTGGCATCCAATGCATGTTTCTAGTAATATAAAAAAGTTGGAAACTGTGACCCATAATGAATAGAAAAATCGATTGATCCAAATTATCCTACAGATACTAGACTTGCAGACAAAGGTATTAAAATAGATGTTATAAGTGTATTTCACACAAAGATTAATGGAACTAGATATAGAGTCCATAAATAGACTTACACAATTGCTAGTTTTTGTCAAAGATGCAAAAGCAATTCAGTGCAAAAATAATAAGCTTTTAAACAAATGGTCATAAAGCAATTGCATATCCATAGGCAAATAAGTGAACCTTGACCTAAGCCTCACACTTGGTACAAAAATTATCTTAATATGGTTCATAGATCTAAATGTGAAATATTAAGTTATAAAACTTAGAGTAAAAAATAGGAGAAAATATTCATGATCTGGGGTTATCCAAATAGTTCTTAAATATGACAGCAATATATGATTTGTACAAGAAAAAGTGATAAATTGGATTTCATCAAAATTAATTTTTTCCTCTGTAAAAGTCAGTGCTAGAGAATTAAAACACAAAACAAAACAAATACAGAAACAGAAAACCAACAGCAGTACACTGGGTGATTGGAAAAATGTATTTGCAAAACACATATTCATGATAGGACTTGCACTCTAAAGCTGTAAAGAATTACCCAAACTCATCGAGAAGAAACAACCCAATGGCAAAGACACTTTACCAAAAAGAACATAGAGATGGCAAATAAATACATAAAAATATGTTCAGCTTCAGTAGCCAATAACAAAATCCAAATTGAATTTCTGATTTGATACCACTGAACCCCTATGGACTATTTTAGCAAATCGAATCCAACAGTCTATTAGGAGGATAATACATCATGACCTAGTGGGATATATCAATTCAAGATGGCTTAAACATTTGAAAATCAGTCCTGTAATTACCCACATTAACAAATAAAACTTAAAAAAAACATATCATGGGGCACCTGGGTCCTCAAGTTGGTTTAGTGTCTGACTCTTCCTGGTTTTGGCTCAGGTCATGGTCTTGGGTTCCTGGGATGGAGCCCAGAGCCAGGCTCCGTGCTCAGCAGGGAGTCTGCTTCTCTCCCTCTGCCTCTCCTCCCACTGGCGTCCTTTCTCTCTCTCTCGCTCTCAAATAAATAAATAAATCTTTAAAAAAAAAAACCATATCGTTATATCAATAGACACAGAAAAAATTCTACAAAATCCAATATCCATTCTTGATAAAAATTCCCACAAACCAGGAGTGGAAGTGAACCTCCTCTACCTGTTGACAGGCGTTATACTTAATGTCAATAGACTGAATGTTTACTAGCTAAGATTGAGAAAGGAAAGGATGTCTCTTCTCATTACTCTTATTTATACTTTGCTAGATGTTTTAGCTGGGGAAATGTAGACAGGCAGGTTGGGGGGTGGGGGCGGGAATCCAGATTGGAAAGAAATAAGTAAAACCATATGGATTTGCCTGTGGCATGATTATCTATATAGAAAATCCAATGGAATCTTCCAAAAACTGAAACTAATAAGTAAACTTACAAGGGTCTCAGCATATAAAACAAAATCAATTGTATTTCCATACACTAACAATGAACAATCAGAAAGTAAAATCACAAAAGCAATACCATTTCCAATAGCATTGAAATATATAAAATGTTTAGGGATAAATTTGACATTTGTGAAGGACCCGTGCACTGAAATCTGTACAAACTTAATAAGAAAGAATAAAGAAGTCTTTTTAAAAATATATTTATTTATTTATTTATTTATTTTAGGGGGGAGGGGCAGAAGGAGAGAGAGAGAGAATCTCAAGCAGACTCTACGCTGAGCAGGGAGCCTGACATGGGGCTCAATCCTAGGACCCTGAGATCATGACCTGAACCAAAATCAAGAGTCAAATGCCTAACGGACTGAGCCACCCAGGTGCCCCAAGAATAAAGAAGTCTTAAATTAATAGAGATACATATCACATTGATAGGTTAGAAGGCTTAAATTTTGTTAGGATGTCAATTCTCTCCCAATTTATCTATGTAATCAAGATAATCCCATGTAAAATCACAGTAGGAATTTTTTTTTGGTAGAAATTGGCACACTGATTTAAAATTTCATGGAGAAATATAAAGGACCTATAATAGCTAAAACCCATTTGAAAAAGGAGAACAGTGTTGGAAGATTAATACTACATTTTATCAAGAATTAGTAGAAGGTGCAGTTTTCAAGACAGTGTGACAATGTTATCAAGATAGATAAATATATCAGTGGAACAGAAAAGAGAACCAAGAGATAGATTCTCACATATATGGAGAAGATAGTCTATTGAACAAATAGTGCTTAAGCCATTCGATGTCTATGTCTATCTATCTATCCATCTATCCATCTAACTATCTAACCGTCTATCTATGGAACTTTACACCTCACATCTCTTACATACTCAAATCTGATCATACATATAAATCATAACACCTAAACTATAAAATTAAAAAAGACAACATAGAATACCTTTGTGACCTTTACTTAGGCAAAGATTTGTTACAACACCAAAAGCATGATCCATAAAATTTTGAAATGATAAACTGAACTTATTAAAATTTAAAACTCCTGGTCTTTGAAAGGCACTGGCAAGAGAATGAAAAGATAAGCCATAGACTTGAAGAACATATTTTTTCAGGTAATACAATGGATAAAAGATAAATCACTGGCCAAGACATAGAGAAACTGAAGCTCTGTTGGTGGAAATGTAAAAGGGCATAATCAATTTGGAAAACAAATTCCTTTGAAAAGGCAATTTCTCAAAAAGCTCATCATATACCTACCATATGATTCAGCCGTTCCACTTTTTGGATTAGCCAAACAGAAGAAAAACATGTTAAGTAACAATGACTTGCATACAAATGTTTATAGAAGCTTATTTTCATCATCCACAAAATGAAAACAGCTGAAATGTCTCTCAGCATGAGAACGGGTAAACATGTTGGGATGTATCCTTTCAAGGGACTACCACACAGCATTGAAAAGTAATAAACTATTGACGTATGCGACAACACGGATAGGTCTCACAATAAATACCTGGGTGCCTCAGTGGGTTGAATGTCCAACTCTGGCTTTTGACACAGGTCATGATCTCATGGGTCCTGGGATCGAGCCCTGCCTCAGGCTTCATGCTCAGCATGGAGTCTGCTGGAGATTCTCTCCCTCTGTCCCTCCCCCAACTCGCTCTCTCTCTTCCTCTCTTTCAAATAAATAAATAAATCTTTAAATAATAAATAAGCAAAGTGGAAGAAGTGAGGCAAAAAAGAAGCACATGCTATGAGATTTCTAATATATAAGATTCTGGGAAACATAACCTAATCTATAGTGACACAAAGTAAACTAGAGGTTGCCCAGTGATAAAAAGAGGGGAATGGATAGGGAGGGACAAGGGAGCTTACAAAGAGACATGAAATAACTTTGGGGAAGACAGACAGGGAGATGTTCATTGTGGGGATAATTTCATGGGAGCATACATAATTCGAAATTATCAAATTGTACGTCTTAAATGCATGCAGGTGATTATACATTGATTATATATCAATAAGGGTGTTAAAATTAAAAAATAAATAAAAATAAATAGATGATAAATAAATGAAAGTCTAAAGAGAAGTAATAAAAGCATATGGAAATTCAAAGCTGAATGATAAACACTTTGTAGAGAATAATCACGTCCTTGTGCTTTTACTATTTTGTTCTAATTCTTTCTACAATTATTATTTTTTTTAAATTCAATTTAACATGGTTGCTCCCTATCTTTTTTAAATTCAAGGGAGAAATACATTTTTGTGTTTGAAAATACCACCCTCCTTGAATGTTCTGCCCCCCACAGTTTTAGGTATTCAAAAATAATTTGTTGTATGAATAAATAAAATCACTAGGCTGAAAATCAAGAGATCCAGTTTCAGATACCAGTTCTTGCATTAGCTAGTTATGCCAATTCAGAGAATATATATAAATCTTCAATGGATGTCTCTGGTTTTCTAAAAATAAGAAAATTTAACGGGAACAGCATTATTTCAGCTATAGATTCCAATTTATTAGTAGGTTGTGAAATCAACCTATGTGGCCACACAGGTGGAAAAGAATAACAGAATAAATAGTACTATGCACATAAAAAGAAAAAATGCAAGTACCTGTTGTTTCATGAGGCTTTAATTTCAGTTTTGAATATGAATGCATTTGTACAGGGAATGCAATGTAAAATATATTTCTTAATGTTTGTCAGGGTTAAAAAGGTTGAAAGGCAGAAACCTGAATAATTTCTGGGCTTCCATTTTACCCTCTAATATTGTGGCATGTAAAAATTATATAAACAAGACGTTCAAAATGGGATTCAGATAAGATGATTCATATGAACTTTTCTACCTCATTATTATTCATGCTAGAAAATTAGTCAAAACCACTGTTTTGGAAATACACAGTGTTTGAAAAATTACTCTCTACTCGATAAAAGTATTTCCTGATAGTTTTCTAGCAATGAGTTAGAGACCATTTGAAAAATTCTGACAAGGATACCAGAGGGTAACAAAGAGATCTTAAAGGTGGCTTTGTTTCATAACTAAAAAATGTGGCATCCCCGTTGAAGAGACTTTCCAGTGTACTTAAGATCAACGTTCTAAGGAGATTTTCAGTCTGAAAAAGAAAAATCCAGATCTATGAAGAGAAATGATGGAATATTCCTTTTTTTGTATATAATTACTTCTGAAAAAAGTAATAAATATTCAGTATTTTTTTAAATTTAAAACTACTGAGAATGGATTAGACCCAGTGTATTCAGTTTTACAAATAATTATTGCTTGAAGAATTATGAAATATTTTACAAATTAGATTTAAAAAGTACAGAAAAAGACTAAAGAAGAAAAATTGTATAACTGTTTTGCAACTATTAAAACATATTTCACTTTTAATGAATCCAGGAGGTTGGAGGTAGTGAAACCCTATGTCCCCTTAAGCAAAAATTCAAATATGAATATCCCCACATCATTAGCCGACTCTTGCATTTTTGCCAAGATAAAGTGCTCATGGTCCAACATCATGGAGCTGTGTTTGTGAGAGTAAACCAAAACGGTATAAATAAAAGCAAAGAGTGTGTTGGTGGCACTCAGTGTTTAGGGCTGCTTGGTCAAATCTGCGGAGGGCACGGAGGGCCCCTAGTGTGAGGAAGAAACAGCCTATCTATCATTTGGAGGCAGTGCTGAGAGGCATGACCCATGGAGGCCGATGGGCCTCCCCGCGAGGATCAGAGAGAAGCCGCAAGGAGAAAGACCAGTGGAATTCTCAGGCTGCCCTGGCGGCCTGCTGTCACTGAGGGAAGACCGGAATAAAGCAGTCAGACCGATGGCAGCTTGATGAGTGACTGTTGGGTCCCTGGAGCTGCCACGTTTCCAGCCACGGCACTCCTCCCGGGTGAGTACAAGGCCAGACTACAAGCACCATCCATAAGACTCAGAGGATTGCACTTCACTCTGAACCTGCTGACGGCCCAGTGGGAGAGTTCCCAGTCCTCGGGGGGTTTGACCGAGAGGATGGATGGGCCTGGATGTGTTATTTCACTCTGAAGTACTTTTCCAACTGCTCTCTCTTTCATGGAGGAGGCCTGGCCTTGGGGATATGCTATAATTCATCCTTTGGGATCTTGAACTGTACCTGGATGCAAGACACGTGCACAGAACAAGGGAAAGTGCCAATTCTCACTGGCTGCTCAGGAGAGGAGCTTTTTGTGTCCCCCGGGACGGGACATGGCCCTGAGAAACAGCACCAGAAATACAGGACTCCGGGAGCTGCTAAGGAAATCATCAGGGTTGAAGCAGTAGTCTGTGCTGAAGGTGGATAATTTTATAATAATATACGTACATGGACTATTCTTGCATGAAATGTGGAAGATAATTATACTTCTGTGGAATAATGGTGAAGAAAATGGGCTTTGAAGTCAGACAGGTCTAGTTTCCGGTTCTGTTTTTTCATTTAACTCAGTAATCTTTAAGATGCTGTTGAATTTTCTATAAAAATGGCAAAATACCTCACAGGGTTGCTTCAAGGATTTACTAGAATAATGTCTGTAACAATAGTTTACACAAAATACAGGGGGTGGGGGGCTGGCTGAATTAAAACTTGGAGTGCCTTTTATTTATTTATTTATTTATTTGACAGAGACACAGCGAGAGAGGGAACACAAGCAGGGGGAGTGGGAGAGGGAGAAGCAGGCTTCCCGCGGAGCAGGGAGCCCGATGCGGGGCTCGATCCCAGGACGCTGAGATCATGACCTGAGCCAAAGGCAGACGCCTAAAGACTGCCCAGAAACTTGGAGTGCTTTATGAGTGCCAGAACTTTATCATTGCTAAAACACTAAATAACTAATTTGATTTAATCATATTTAAAACTACAGTACTAGTTACCACCTACCAACTATGTCACAGATGTTGCCATTCAGACGCAGCCTAAAAATGAATTTGTCTTAGTCTTCAGGAGGCTACTGAATGCACCCTCCAAAAGTGTGGATTGGCTTGCCTATTTACCCAGAGATGCATGATTTATTTCTAATTTTTAAAATTGACTTATTTGTAGCGGTATGTGATTTTTGAGTGTAGCAGGAAGAAGACATCCACCATAAAAGCATAGGCAATACCAGTCAGCAAGTACCTTGAGTTACCATATTTTCCTTGTTCAACTTATATTAGAAGATGATAAGGCCATTTGAAAAAATAATAAGCCCAAAGAGAAGTGTTTTATGGAAGGTACAGTCATCACAATTGTGTGGGTTAAAAATGCATTGCAGTCGGTAAGACCATCTTGTATGTTGTATGTTCTTTTTATTTTTTTAACAGTGTATTAGTCCAGGACACACAGCATGATTTGGTATTTGTACATATTGTGAAATGATCCCCACAGTAAGCTTAATTAATATCCATCCCCTCACATCCTTACAATTTCTTTCCTTGTGATGAGAACTTTTAATATCTACTCTCTTGGCAACTTTCAGATATACAATACAGTATTAGTAACTATAGTCATCATGCTGCACATTATGTCCTAGAAGTTATTTATCTGATAACTGGAAGTTCTTACTTTTTGACCAACCTCACTCTTCCCCTCCCCACAGTGTTGTGTGGTGATGCCACAAAGTTACTCTACCGGGTCTAGACTCACAGATAGTTCTGGAAACTCAGCAAGGCCATTAGATAAACTTCAATCTCTCCTTCACTGTGGATTCTTATGTCCCCAAAACTTGAGATCATCCAGGGGAGAGGACCAAGAGTGAGGCTTCTGAGTTCATAGACAAGGGTAGGCCACATTTCTGTTGAGAGTCTTAGCAGTGAGGACAAGAGGTGCCGCCCAAGGGAAGAGGTGGGCAGAAGTTTAATGTCACTCAAAAGAGCAGGCTTAAAACCAGCCGACAGGGCTCACCCTCCTGGGCTGAAGGGCCCAGATTTAGCCTCCGTGCCGGGCTAATCCCCACTTTGAATGTGGAGACCCCCGTGTGAGCACAGGCTCATTCCTCTGCCGTTTATGCCGCGCTGCTTAATTACCACGAGCCTGGATTTTTCTCATTAGGAAATCCAAGGATGATATGCATTTGGTCAACTCACTGATTGACATGATTTTTACTGATCACATTATGTTAGAATGGTGCAACCCAGATGTATAAATTCTTCTGGAGCTGAAATAGAAAACTGACGACACAAGAGAAATTGCTATTAAATTAGTATCCTTGAAGAAGAAGCATACTCTGATGCAACCTAATACCGCTTAATAATGTGAGAAAGGAAGTAAACCTACTTTAACTGGAAGTTGAAAAATAGCTTCTTTTTTTTTTTTTTTTAAAGATTTTATCTATTTATTTGACAGAGAGACGAGGAGAGAGGGAACACAAGCAGGGGGAGAGGGAGAGGGAGAAGCAGGCTTCCTGCTGAGCAGGGAGCCTGATGTGGGACTTGATCCCAGGACCCTGGGATCATGACCTGAGCCGAAGGCAGACGCTTAACGACTGAGCCACCCAGGCGCCCGAAAAATAGCTTCTTGAGAGAATGAGGAAAGACCACTTAAGGAAATAGGTTCACAGTGTAATGATTTCAAGACAATGTAAACACTGAAACCCTGTTTAGGCAGGATTATGCACTCAGATTCTTGAGTGCCTACTATGTACTCAAGGGGGTAGCTATCCTAGTACAGGACTGTGAATCCAGAGGGGACACAAGAGGGCCTCCATGTCTTGGCAGAAGGCCCCCTAGGAGTGCATGGCCAGTCTGTTTTTACAGCAGGCATCTTCCACCCCACCCCACCCCCTGAATCTTGCACATGTAACTGTATAACATATATAACAAAATGACTGTTCATGGCACTGAGAAGGAGAAATTTTCCTCTGCCCTTCAGGATTCTTCTGGCTGTTCTAAGAATCAAATTGACATGAGTCAGATTAATAGGAGAAAATCAAATTTAATTACATATGCACAGGGAATTCACATAAACATGAGAGCTTCCAAAGACAGTCAGGCAAAATGAAATATATATGTTATTCTGCACTGAGGAGAAGAGGGTAGGTGTCTGGGGCTTTAAAGGGAAGGAAGGGAATTTGCAGGAAAAACAGAAAGAAAAAATGCTTGGTAAACAAATATTTGCTAGGGCCACTCCATTTTTTTTAGATATTATTTATTTGAGAGAGAGAGAGAGAGTGCACACACAAGCAGGGGGAGTGGGAGAGGGAGAAGCAGGCTTCTCGCTGAGCAGGGAGCCCGATGTGGGGCTCGATCCCAGGACCCTGAGATCATGACCTGAGCCAAAGGCAGACGCTTAACGACTGAGCCGCCCAGGTGCCCCTGTTGGGGCCACTCCAAAACAATGGAGAGAACTTTGATCCAACAGGCCTTGCTAGCTTCCTCCCTGTCCATCATACCTAGTTCATATCATAATGTAATTATCTATGGTGATAGTTGTTTTCCTGGAACAGGTCCAGTATCTAAATTCTTTTAGGCAGTTGGGGGAGAGGCAAGAAAAAAAACTTCCTGAGTCTTCCATTTTATAAAAAATAAATAGCCTAAAATCAACCACATGCCAAAGGGATATATTTTTAAGGTGGCAAATTTTGCTCCCCTACAATGGTATAACTATTCCTGCCACCTCCCTTAGTTTTAAGCTAAGATTTTAATTTAATTTTTATGGTTAAAATACACATACCATACAATTTACCATTTTAACTGTTAGAAAATGTATATGTCAGTGACATTTAGTGCATTCACAGTTTTGTGCAACCCCCCACCCCCAACTACTTCCAGAACATTATCCCCATCCCAAAAGTAAACCCCTACCCATTTAGCAGGCAATCCCTGTCCCTTTCTCCCTTCAGCCCCTGGTAACCACCAATCTGTTTTCTGTCTCTAAGGATTTGTATATTCTGGATATTTCATGTAAATGAAATCATACAATCTGTGGCCTCTTGTGTCTGGCTTCTTTCAGTTAGCCTAATGTTCTAATTCTTCATGGGTAAGTCATGTTTTATTTATTCATTAATCAATTGAGGGACATTTGCATTATTTCTACCTTTCAGCTATTGGGACTAATCCTGCTCTTAATGTTAGTCTACAAGTTTTGTTTTGTTTTTTTTTTAAGATTTTATTTATTTGACAGAGAGAGACACAGCAAGAGAGGGAACACAAGCAGGGGGAGCGGGAGCGAGAGAAGCAGGCTTCCCACTGAGCAGGGAGCCCGAGGTGGGGCTCTATCCCAGGACCCTGGGATCATGACCTGAGCCGAAGGCAGACGCTTAATGACTGAGCCGCCCAGGCACCCCTACAAGTTTTATTTATTAAGCTGTTATGATTTAAACACCCCTCCTCACCTTCTACACTAATACTAAGCTCTCTGTCAGTATGGTGTTAGGAGTTGCTTAGTCTGTCCTTGCCCCTCCAGACTTTTCTCTCACTGGCTCCCCCTTTGGTGCAGATTTTCCCTCCCAACTCTCATGCACACCCCGTGGCCGAGGCTGCCACACTCCTGTGTGACTTCCCTCTTGCTTTGCCACTGCACGAAATGCCCTCATCGGCCTGTCGAATACCTACTCACTTCCTGGCTTTTCAAGAAGCACTTCAGACATCACCTCCTGACAGAAGTCTTTCCAGATCTTCTCTGCTTGCTCCTGCTCATCTAACCCATGAGTACATTCATCAGTGGGCTAATTACATTCTCTCACACCCATTTATGTTAATTTAGGTCTCTCTGCTCTACTGTGAGCTCCAGGGAGCCAGGTCTGATTCATTTGTGAATCCTGGCAGAGGCTTTGGCCATGTAGTAGATGCTCCATAAAAGTTCTTGAAGTAACTGTATTAAATGTGTAAATGATGACTAGTCTGAGTTCTAAGGAACAAGAGGAGTTGTGAGTTCTCAACAGCTGTGTAATCCTGTCTTTAAGCAGCATTGCCTTTCACCTCCCCCGTGCCTCCCTACCTCAGCCAATTAATCTTTCAAGCTCACCTCCCAGAAAATCCCTATAGAAAAAGCCCAAACCCTAGAGAAGAACGATGGCTATGGTCAGGAAAGATAAGGACTATTTATGGCACTTTCATCCTTATCTCCATGGATCCAGATCAGTTCACTTTGCTTGCTGATTCCTAACAGAGACTAAAATAGACTCAGATATAATATTGAAAGACTCAGCTCTAGTGCCACTCCATCTCCCAGATGCTGGCCGGCCATGTGATCTACAGCTACATACTTATTTTGACTCAGTATTTAAAATATGCAGTGCAGTAGGTTATAAAGAGGGGTTTTTTTTCCCCACATGGATTAAAATATATTCAAAATGCATTCAATCCATCATCAGGTCTTAATTGGCTATGCTAATAAGGGACAAAGCTGTATATTTTATTTCAAGTGGAAAACCCTGTCTGTGTCCTCATCCAACCAAATTATATGTTTTAGACAGGATAAAGCTCAAGAGCCACTTTTTCTGAGAAGTGTTCCTAGCTATTCCAGTCTAATTTTAATGCCCATTTTTCTGCCCTCAGTGTGCCTCTCATTTTTATCTCCTATAGTGCCCTCCACTGTCCTGTAAGCCCAGATAGACTTGTCTCTATCCTCCTGTAAGTCCCAAGTGTTATGATGGCAGAAGCCATGTTTTATCTACAGTGGTCAGTACACTGCCCTACACAAAGAAGGTGCTCAATAAATGTTTGTTGAGTGAATGACATACAGATTTCATCAAGTTTGATGAAGACCTGATATTACTAGAAAATAATAAACCAAGTCAAGTAGATACTACTGAGTACCAAACTTAATACCCCTTGCAGAATGATAACTCAGAAAGCCAGAAAGACATTTTACTATTAAAATATGGCATGAAATAAGGGTTTTAATCACCATTAGCACAGGTGAGGCTGGGGTCTGAGAAAGGCTGGCTTGTCAAGAAGTGATTACATAACCCCATAGAGAGGAATCTTGACCACTTTCCAGCTTTTTTGAAATAATGCTTGTCATAAAATCACTTCTCATAGTTAAGTAACAATTTTAACTTTTAAATAACAGGCAGTGTCTTTTCTTTATTTTTTTGCAGTACTTTGGAATTAAAACATTTACTATAATCAAAACTGACAGGATCAAAAGCAAACATTTTTCCAAACATTCCTTTCTACTCAGAAGACCCCTCAGAATTAATGAAGAAAATAAGACTAACCATTGCATAATTTGAACGATCTATATCATATACTTTACATATTACATAAACCAGAAAGGGTGTCTACATGATGGATGATGATTAATAATATCTTGAATTTCTATAGGATTTTTCTTGTCCATACAGTTCAGGGTAATTTTGCATGTTGCCATCTATTTCAAAAGTGTCTCTGAGTAATTGCGACAGAAAAACATCATTATTCTCCCCATCTTAAACTCCCATTGCACCCTGTACCTATTTTAGTCACTGTACTTTCCACATTATGGTGAAACTATCTTTTCTTATATCAGTTCCCTTCACTAGACCAAAAAATGCCCCAGAACAGAAATGGTGTATATCCATCTTTCTCTATCCCAGTACCTTGGACGTTAACCTGCACATATTGTAACAAAGTATCTGAACAAAGAGTTGGTAGCTGGACCAAAGTTAGAATCCACTAAGTTGAATGATCTTCAAAGATATTCAGAACAACTGCATATAGTCTAGAATGCACCTCATAGGGATCATTTCTGCCGAAATCATGACATGGGAAGATTTGTCAAATTGTCTTCTTTGGAAGACATTACATAAGAAGATTGTTTCAAAAATGTTCAATTATTAATCTCTCAATGGAACCAGTAGTCTATGTGAATAAAGGGAGTAAATAAGTAGTATGTGAAAATAGTAGCATTTGAGTTGCACACCTTCAAAAGACATCTTCTTCCCAAATATCCTCCCACTTTGACTTACCACATTCTTGAAGCTATCACCCTGTGTCCTAGCCACTTATCAGTCATCTATTGGGTTATTTCCTACTGAGGGAATGAGACACAAGCCAGGTATGTTTTGATAGGGGTGACTACAGAGTAATCACTAATGTGAGGAGCATGAGGAGGAGGGCACCCAATTACTGGCACACTGAAAATGAGAAGCATCCATCAGTTTTCCACCAAGAGATTCAATAAGTCTGAGGCCACTATGGCAATGGATTTCAAAAGGATAAGAGATGCATTAATATGGGTTAAGATACAGTAGTTTCTCTATTCTAAGTGGCTAAGTTGTATGGCGGTATTATTTTGGGAGGGAAAGTTTATTATATCTAACTTGATAGACTCTTCTGATTGGTCATAAATTTTGACTTTGCATCATAATCTTTCCATAATACACTTATAAACCTATAAAGTGAGCCAAAAAGATATCATAAACTCAGAAATCACAGTGACTACACAAATTGCCAGTAAACGCAATGTGAAAATTCTTAAATAAAAGCATTTATAAACGTGCTGTAGTCATAAGATACCTGTTTACTTAGAAAAGAGCTAAAGGAGCATTCTTGTTTAAGATTCTTAGATATGGAAGCAAAAAATCATTTTCCATTTGTCACCAGTGACTTTGTTGTCAAAGGAACTAAGAATTATGAAATAGTTAGAATAATGTGTAGGGGAAAAATTACTGAGGGTAATTATGTGATACTGATATTTTCATTATAAACTCAATTTTTTTTGGTCGTCTTACCTCTCATCAAACAAAAAACTTGGCATAGAAACAAAAGGACACAAGAAGCTTAATTTCTATTGTTTCCCTTTCCATGCAAAGTTTCTATAACCGTGATCTGCTGTCAGTATTAAAACCCATTTTTGTGAACACAAACCTAAGTTTGGCACAGGTACTTATTTGCGTCTTTGCTCTTTTGAGACTTATTCTATATAAAGAAAGATCCAAAATTCTATGTGTTTCTCAGCGTGGCAGCATGAATTTGAATTTACTAAAGCACAATGTATTTACACATTAACTTCAAAAGATTATGATGCAAAAGTTTTTGCTAGTTCTCACTTACCCATAACAATCTATCTTTTGCTTTGTTCTTAAATGTAATATATTACATTTACATAGCATTTCTGTTTATTCCACTTTTGCTTCTGGCATTCAGGTATGCTAATAAAGCCAGCCACTGATTCCATATAAATCATCTTTGGCTTCTAGGAAAGGTATGACTATTAATTGTAACCAATCGCCGCATCAAGAGAGGAACTATCACAGAAATGAAGTCCACATTTAAATTCAGGGGGTACTGACTCAACCTTCCTGTGTGCTGAGGGCTATATGACCTGTTCCTGCTCTGAAAGGAGCCATAGTTTCACACGTGAACATTTTTGCTAGTAGTTCCTGATGATAGGTGCACAGTAGTTGAAGAAAGGAGAGGTTGGCGTAGGCATGAGTGGGCATAGCTGTTCCTTGGGGTAGGAAAGACATCATCAGGGCCTGGAAGGACATGCAGAGTCCCAGTAAACAAAATGAAGAGAAGTAAAAGTTACAGTTTGTAAACTCCATAATGTTCTACATCACACAGCTCCTACCATCCTCTTGCTCACTCAGGACCCGCCACGGCCTCCCAAACAGAGCTTGCTAACATGCCTGTCCTCGCCTCTAGAACACTGTTCCCATCTTTCAACTGGTGAGCTCACTGCATGGGACTCATCTTTAATATTATGTCCTCAATAAAGACTTCTCTTGAGAGTGCCGGTTCCAAAATTTAAACAAGATCCCTTTTTACGTTCTCAAAACATGTGTCATTTTTCTGTAATAGCATGGTATACCCTATAATTATCTATTTATCCATGTGATAATTTCTTTAGGACAGATGCTCACTCGACTGAACCCTCTGTGAGTTCAGGGATTCTATCTGTTATGTTCATTTGTGTTCTCTATCCTGAGCACCCAGAACAGTGCATCTGATATTTTTTGAATAATAAATGGGACAAAAGAGAGCCATAAAGAGTATAGCAATAGACCCTGTCAATCTTACCAAGCGTGTTAGTGTCAAAGATAGACACCATGCGGTTTGGACCTAGGCCCACTTTGATTTAGATTCTCGCTCTGTGACATGCTAACTCTGTGGCCGTATTGACTCTGAGCTTCCATTTCCTCATAGGTAAAAATGGGCGTCGTGACCCTGTCTTGTAGGTTTGTATGGAAGGAAACAATGGATACAAAATGCCTAGAACATTGCCTGGCATACAGTAAAGATTTCATTAATTGTATAGTGATACGTTTGCAATGCTTACTAGTAACAGTACTTTGAAATAGTTAAATTTAAAATGCAGTGTGGCACACCCGAATGATTTGCTAAGCATTTATTGTTCATGTGAAATTAAGTTTCCCCAAATCCTTTTCAAATGAATCACAGGAGTCTCGTGAGAAAATACAAAAACTGAAAGATTGGATCAAGTCACCCACTCATGATTCTTGGACAAGAGATGCTACCACAGTTCTGGCTGTGACAATTCCTGCCCCTTCATGTATTAAGGAGATGTTCCTAACCTCGAAGCTGGGTCCATCTTTTCATGGAAGAAGCTACTTTTGATAGAGCAATACTTACTATCATGCATTTTTCATGAAATTTAATGAGAGAATAATATCCATTTAAACCAACTAATTTTCTTAGTTGCTTTTAGTCAGTGAAATTGCATCATATTTTGTTCAGAACAAATGTACAATAAAGCTTTTCCTATTTCAGCAGTTTTTCAGTAAACAAAATAAATGTAAAACCAATGAGAAGATAGATGTTAATTTGGTACTTCATAGGAGTTACCAATATATCAAGAAAATGCTACAGGTTTAAAAATCCTTACCCACATTTATAAATTTTACAGAGAGTGTTCATTCGAATCCACAAGTACTTTTGGATCTTAAATTAGTATTACGATGAATGGGAAAATGTTTCTATCAATTTAAAATAGTTCATTGCCCAAATCCTAAATCTGGCAGCTTCTGGACAGCAATATTAATTTTCCCTATTTGGAGCTAAAGTGACTACTCATGGATATGGAATATCTTATATTTTAAACCTTTGATTTATCTCAGATGTGGCTTTTTTGAGAAAGTAACTCACACTGCAAAGCCTAATCAGACCTTCAGTTTCTTCTTCACTCACGCTTTGCCCTCATTAAAACCTCATCACTTCCAACTCTGTCTTATGATGGCATTATCATTTTTGCATTTTCTTCCTTGATGCAAAGAATCTTTGTTATTAAAACAAAGGTCATGGAAACTTGATTAAGATGAAACCTTTGATATATATATAAAACAAATAGTAGTTACAAAATGGGCAATAATGTAGTAAATGTACCTATATTATCACAAATCACAAATGATGAATACAACAGTGATTTCGGTTAGTTGAGTTTGAAGATGGAGACCAGATGTAGTCCTTTTTTTATATTATGACTTTATACTATTTTTTCAGATTGAGATGAGGCTAAGGCAAGAACACCTCCACATATGGGTGGTAGTATTGATACAGTGCTCATCATCTGCTAGTCTTTCACTAAACACAGGGAAAGCACCCAAGTGAAGTGTGAAAATGGAAAGATTTAGAAATCAACAAGGAGAAAATAAGATTTATCAAAAATTTATATGAAATGTTACTTTTTTAAAGTATTGCATGCCACATGTATGTCTAAAACTTAACTGTGCTTGAAAATATCTGGAAGTCTTAGCAAGCCCCATGAATTAAGTGCAGATTATAAAATCTAACTTACTGCTTCCTGAGTAGTATATTTTCTATTTTTTTTATCATGTATATAGAGAAGAATTTTTTTTTCCATTCCAGGTTTGAAATTCCAGGGAGTGGATGCTCAGTGAGAATTCAGTACCTATTCATGTTACAAAGTTTTCATTTTTAAATACTCAGCTAGTAGATCTCTCCAGGTCCAATATATTTTGATAGTGCATCAGTTCTAGAAATAAGAACACTGCTAACTACAAGGTACATTCCAAAGTTCCAAACAGTATAAACTGATCCTGTTATGTCAACATTTCTTTTGCTAACTCTCACTAAAGTAAAACTGAAGAGACCCAGGAAGTAATGAGAAGAGAGCAAGGTATATATGTTTTAATTATTAAAAAACACCAATGACAGAATGTATTGAAGAGCCAATGGCTTGAACTTATTTATGAAGTGTACCCAAAGCCACCATTTTCAAACCTAACTGAAATTGTGCAGACTGTTAACTGCTGGCCTCCTTCCTAAGGTTAGGATTGTTTTTTCTTATTATTTGGCTTTCTAAATAGGAAAAGCATGGAACTAGTCCTGCTCTATTGTTGGGACCCTGCCATACCTGCGCACTGTTTCCATTGAGACAAGAAAGAGGTTCTCCAATCCATACGTTCCCTGTGAGTGAAGTAAAAGATGACCTTTTTCCCATTTATCAAGAATCTGTTGCACCGTTCCTCAAAATGTCTGCTCTAACTGAGAAGGGAAACAGTTGAGGTCCAAGATCCAAAAAGACAATCTGACAAAGAACTTTATTTTCAGGAAATACACTTTACCATATACAATTATGTTGGTCAATAGAACACTTCCTTTTTAAAATAGAAGCATCAGAGGGCAAAAATTAGAATAATAATTCTAGGCCACATAAAATATATAGAAGTTACAACCAAAAATTAAAAATCTCAATCATTGAAGAAAATAAGACTTAAATAAAGCCAGGATAGGAAGACTAAGTATTTCTAAAAATGACAGTTCTTCCCAACTTAACCTGTAAGTTAAATACAAGTTTGTAAATTATCACAGGGTTTCTTTCCTCTTTTTCTTATTTTTTAATTGAAAAATCATAGAATGTCTTGAAATATTGTTTCTAAATGATGGATAAGAATTTCTTGCCCTTCCAGCTACTAAACCATATTGTAAAGTTAGAATAATAAAAACCATCATATCAAATGGTGAAAATTTTCAAAGAAAGTTATAAAGTAACTTTAAATTATGAATGAATTTCTGATTTCTGGGTTCAGAAGAAATATTTTAAGTACATAACAATGGAAGATCAAATAGTCATAGTGGAAAATAAAAACAATGTGAAATATTGACCAGCCTGGAAACATATATTTTTTTAAAAATACCTTTAAAAATAACCATAAATAAAATTAAAAGGCCAGAGAATTAGGATAATGTATGGACAAGTTAGTATGTGTGTGGTTAGTGAACAAAATATGTTGCAAACAATACCAAAGACTCCTTTCAAATCATTAAGAACTTATGAATACTCAAAAGAAGAATTGCCAATGTGCGTCAGTAGTTATTCCATGGAAAAATGCAAATAGCCAATTAAGTTATAGGACATTCAGCCTCACTGGTAATCAAAGCAGGTTTTTCATAATCATAATGAGGTTTCATTTTTGTCCATCAAATTGGCAAAGATTAAAAATTTAACTCAGTTTTTGCAAGAAATTAGGGAAAATGAGCACTTTCTGTATGTCCAATAAGAATATAAATTTGGTGGACAATGTAGAATAATATAGTTCCATTTCTAGCCCTGTTTCCATTTGTGGATTGGTATGGGCTGGGTGGGTCTTAAAAGTCTTCACAGTCTTTGACCCAAAACTTCTACTTTTTGGAATTAAGCTATAGGACATAGCCAGAGATGTAAACAAAGAATTATGGAAAACAGAGCTCATCACAGTATTATTAAATAACCCAAAATTGAAATCAACATAAATATTCAATACTGGCATCATAATATGGTATTTCTATACAATGAAATAGTCATTAAAATAATTTCAAATAAAGATAATAATTCCAAACATGATAAATTGTTCATGCCATATTATATAGCAAAGTTAAGCTATTGTGTTTTATATATATTAAGATAATTTTATAAACATTATAGAATAAAAATAGCAAGAATCTATACCCACTTGTTAATAATAGCTATTGTTACAAAGTTTGTATGATTTTCATTTTCTTTTTTATACTTTCATGCAATTAAAAAGCAGAAATTTTCAAATTGGATAAAAGATTTTTTAGAGGGGCGCCTGGGTGGCTCAGTCGTTAAGCGTCTGCCTTCGGCTCAGGTCATGATCCCAGGGTCCTGGGATCGAGCCCCGCATCGGGCTCCCTGCTCAGCGGGAAGCCTGCTTCTCCCTCTCCCACTCCCCTTGCTTGTGTTCCCTCTCTCGCTGTGTCTCTCTCTGTCAAACAAATAAAATCTTTAAAAAAAAAAAAAAGGTTTTTTAGAAAAAACTCGAAGATCACATTACCTGTCTCAATACTTATTTAAAGGTACCGTAATCAAGACAGTGTGGTATTAACATAAGGGTAAATATATAGGTCAATGGAAGAGAAGAGAGAAGCCAGAAATAGATCCACATATGCATGGTTAATTGATTTTCAGTAATAATTGTAATTCAGCGAGAAAGTAATTCAATGTGACAGGGATTGCATTTTTCAGGAAATATTCCACAACAATTTGACATTTGTGTGCCAAAAAATCATAATGACCTCACTCATACCTCACACCAAATACAAAATTGAATTTGAAATGGATCATGTCCTTAAATATATGGTAAAGCTATAAAATTGCAGCAACAGAGAACATAGGAGAAAATCTTTATGACTTAGTTTAAGGAGAAGTGGGGGGTTTTTTGGGACAAAAATGTATGATACATAAAATTGGTAAATTGGACTTCAGCAACATTAAAAAAACCCTTGTTCTTAGACTAATACATTAAGAAAACGAGAAGACAAACTGGAGACTTGGTGAAACTATTTGCAAAGCATGTATCTTGTAAAAACCTGTATGAAATGTTTTATATAAAGAACTCCCCAAACTCAACACTAGGGAGACAAAGATTCCTCAAAAATGGGAGGAATTTTTTTTCACATCCTTCACACACAAAGGATAAAATATCAATGCACGAAAGATGTTTGACATTCTAAGTCACTAAAGAAATGCAGAGAGTCACAGGGAGATACCTCTACACATTTACTAGATTGGCTAAAAAGACTGACAATATCAAATGCTGGTAAAGAGATATAGCAACTAGAATTATCAGACCTTGCTGATGGGAATTATCATATGACCTAGAAAACCTTCACTTAAATACACTTAAATATTCATAGCAGCTTTATTCATAAGAGCCAAAATGTTGGGGGGGGGTGGAATCTAAATTTCCATCAGTTGATGAACTCATAAACAAATATAGCACATCCAGACTGTGGAATACTACTCAGCATTGAAAAGAAAGAACTACCTATATATCTAGCAACATTGATAATTCTCATAAGCATTATACCAAGTGAAAGGTACCAGAAACAAAAAGGTCACATACTGATGAATCCATTTGTATGGAACTGTGGAAAAAGTGAGATTATAGAAACAGAAGTCAGATGAGTTGTTGGCAGAAGGAGAGATGTGGTCAGGGGATAGACTGCAAGATGACATAATGGACCTCTTTTTGTGGGTGATGGAAATCTCCTATATCACAATCATGGCAATGGGTACAGAACTGTATACATTGATCAGTTTTATCAAAATCTACATAGAAAAGGGGTGAATTTTATTGTATTGTATATTAAATCTCAATTAATCTGACTTAAAAAGAGAAATTTAGTTTTTCGTAATAACACCTAGTAGAAATGTTGATGCAATAGTAAAGAACATTTATCACATTCAATTTACAAATATACTTCCACATAATCATCGTGTTGGATACCATCACTGTGAGGGAGGTAATGTTATTACCAGCATTTTTACAAACATGAACATTAAATATTAGAACTTTAAAGTGTTTTTTTGTTGTAGTTGTTTATGTTTTGTTCTATTATTTGTTTGTTTCCTCAAAGCGTAATGATTGCTGTGTGGAATGGCTAGAGCTCAGATGCAGCCCTACTGAGATTCATTCAGAAGGATAAAGTGGAAGGAGCATGAATTGTTGAATCCTAAATATAGGAGTTTAAATTCTGTGCTTCTAAAATATGTGGAAAGGAGGCAGGAAAGATAGGTACGTAGGTGGTCAATGAATAGGTAGATAGAGATAAAGATGTCTGTCTTCCTGAGCCACACTTGTCTGAAATTTAATCACCAGAATTAAAAGATAACCTTTACAAAATGTCTAACACATATTATGTGTTCTCATTATCACTGCCTTGCCTTCACCTTCCCACCAAATCACTCTTCCACTGACCACTGTTGACCATACTCTCTCTCTTTCTTAATAGCACTGCCCCTCCCAAGTCATCCAGGTCAGGAGTCTGGGAGACACCCAGCCTCCACCTCCCACCCTCCGCTGGTGTGCATTTGGTAGTGAGCTTTATAACTATCTTCTGAAACACGTCTTAAGTTCCTCCAGTCTTATCTTTAGTCTCCACAACTCCTTTGTTAGAGCTCTCTTTTATTTTTCTCATAGAGGCCTGAAACTGCTCACTACCTAGTCACCTAGACTCCAAACAGTTGTCTCCAATTAGTAGTGGAGTGAACATCCTGACACACAGACCCAATCATCACTGTCTTACTCGGCATGCCTTGTCAGTGCCTTATCTCCTGGCAGTGTGAACGGTGAACCCAGGAGTATTGCAGATGCAACGCTTCCTGATCTGATCCCAGCCTCTTCTGCAGCCTCCACTCCCAACCCCACGCCTCCAGCATCCAGCCCTACAAATCTTGCCATTTACTGCAGTGATACATGCTCATCCGGAGAGATTCCTTTCTCCCCTCTATCCTGGGCTAAATCATTCCTGCTCTTCATTTTCAAGTATTTTCTCCACCAGAAGGTCTTCTCTGACTAAACAAAACTAGGTCCCTTTGCCCTTTCTCTAGGTTCATATAGCTTCCTGTGCACAATGTTATCATGGAATTTATGACCCTGTGTCCACGTTATTTGTTTTCATATTTACCTGCACCACTGGTCGATGAATGCCTTGAGATTAGGAACAAAATATTTCTCGTGGTTATAACCCCCATCCCCTAGCATAATACATGAGGCAGCATATATTGAATGAATAAATTAATATATGGAATTCTGCCATCTCCAATAAATTAATATATGGAATTCTGCCATCTCCAAGTTTGTTGGGCAAAAATGAAGCTCGTGCACCCATCTTTCCATATTATTTATTTTTTCAACAATTTAGGAAACACCAAGAGGATATTTTCCTATATCGTCCAAAGTGTATCCAAATATACCCAAATACTTAGTAATACTGAATTTCCAAGAAAGAGGGTCATGACATAGGGAAAAAAAAAAAACTTGATGTCAGAAGAATTATTACAACTTACAGCTCTGCAAATAGCTAGCTAAGTAACTGAGTATTTCTGATAGTTTCCCTTATGTTTCATTCTTCTTGTGCACTAAGTGATAATCTCTGACATTTATTCTAATTCCAAAGTGTGGTCATTCCCTCTATACTTCACTTCATAAAATCTAATAATCCTGTTCTCAATGACATAGTTTTAATTTTCCTATTCTTTCCCTTGTAGCTTACAAAATCTTTTTTTTTTTTTTTTTTTGGTAGAATTCCCAGTTACCTAAGATATAAAACTCAGTAATTTACTCTTTGTTGGCTTTCTACATTCTGGTTCCTTCTCTCTCCAGGTCTCTGAGACACTGTTGCTCAATCATTTTCTATACCAATCTCTTGAAGCTGTCATCTCTCTATTTCAGCGAGTCTCCTTTGCCCTCAGATCAAACACCACCTTCCGAATGTTATCTTCAAAATGCTGAGGCTACACCTGTTCTCCCTCCCTTGCCTGGTCTCCTCTTAACCTGCTTCCTCATGAATCCCCACTCCCGTCGAGCAGCCTTTTGCCCACACTGCCCAGTTCAACCCTGTTCCGTCTTTCTGTTCCATGAAGTAGTTCAATACCGAGCTCCTTCAAACACCTGTCCTCAATTAACCCCATTTCTCCTCTGATCTCACTGATCTCCTGAGGAACCTCTTCAACTCAGTGCATGAGGTAATGAATAACCTGGATAAATACTCATATTACCAAGTTCATGACACTAAATACAGTCATTCGAAGAAGAAAATTGGTTAGACTAAAATATGAAATATATTTGGAGACACCCCTGCCTTAGTCTCAGTTTTATCCCAGGTGTGTTGGTGCTCTTCCTTGAATCCTCCCCGAGGAGAGCTGAGAAGCTGAGAGCTTCCCTGAGGAATGCAGCACCAGGCCCGCTGATGCACTCAGCTCTCCCAAGATTCTAGCAGGTGGAATCTTTCCAGGGTGTTAGCCATCTGATAAAAGTACTGAGTTGACTTGGATGATCTCTATTTTCTAATAAAAAATATGTACAAATTCCAGTTCTCTAATACTTTCATAGAACCTAAGGAAAAAATCAACGAATTTAAACCCTTTGGTAATTGGTCCCAATATAGTCACACATGTTAACAGCTGAAATGGAATTTATATGCTGTCTAGTTTAAACTCATTACTTTAATGATGAAAAAATTGAGACCCATCAAAGGTGAGGACATTTATTGAAGGTCCTACTGCTTTTAGGTGGGAAACCGGTGTTAGGACATCATTCTCCCAACTCCAAATTCCACCTTCTTTTTTACTTTCTGTCCTTTAATATATTCTCAGGACTTAGGGATAATTATCACAACTCTCCTGAAGCTGATGTCTGAATATAGTCCTTCACTATTAGATGGTGACCTGTCCTAGTTAACCAAAAAAAGGTTTATTACATTTATATTTTATTTATTTTGTTATATTTTATTTATAGTTTTATTATAACTAGATACACCAAAGTACAGGGAACACCTCAACATATTCACATTTGTACAATAGGATAGGATTTGTATTAACAAATTATTCTCAACATTTTTCAGCTTTGCCTGTTACCAATCCACTGTTAAGTTTACATAATAACAGCTAACCTGTTACTATGAAGTAAACAAGTAAGCTGAGCTTTAACTTTTTTTTTTTAAAGATTTTATGTATTTATTTGAGAGAGAGAGAATGAGAGAGATCACATGAGAGGGGTTAGGGTCAGAGGGAGAAGCAGACCCCCCGCCGAGCAGGGAGCCCGATGCGGGACTCGATCCCGTGACTCCAGGATCATGGCCTGAGCCGAAGGCAGTCGCCCAACCGACTGAGCCACCCAGGCGCCCCCTGAGCTTTAACTTTTAAGATCAATATTAAACAGCTAGGCTCTTCTTAGGGAGATTAGCGGTAGTTACAGTACATCTTAGAGGTAGTTACAATACATTTGGAACAGATAAGCTTTGAGTTATAATTGTTCCTCATAGCTATTTTGGTAGAGACATAGCCTCATTGAGTGTTAATTAAATAATCCAGTGCAGGAGTTTGAAGACCTACTCCTCATACAATTATTAATTATATAGGTAAAATGCACACCAGAAATAATTGCTTTTGTATTTTACAGCTGCATCTTCTAGTGATGAAAATTTACTGTATTTCTAATATGTCATCTTAAAAAATATGAGGTCTTCATGATCTTAATCCCCGGTGTTTATCAAATGAAGAAAGCAGAAACTTGGGAATTTATTGCATTTTTAACAGAATTCGTACTTTTAACTTGTAGCTACTATTCATGACCGGTTCCTGCCAGGCACTTACCAGTTTATGTTGGGATATTTAGTCCTTGAAATAATCTAAATGTTCATTTTGTAGATTAAGAAATTAACAACTAGTACTCAACAGCTAGTAATATACTAGCCAGTAAATACTCAAATGGTATTTTTATTTGATGACCCATTTGTCGCTCACTCCAAAAGCCCGTGACCTGGAAAAGTAAAGTCATGTTAATGTCGTACTATGTACGTGTCTGGCACAGTGCCAGGTGGAAGGAATGTAGACGTGTAGACGTGTCTCATAGTCTTGGTCTTTGCCATGCTCCACGTTACTCTAGATATGAGCATTTGTCTAAAGAATCTGTTGAGTTTTAATAGTGTGAAAGGACACTATAAGAGGGAATTCTTTTAATCCTAAAGAAATAATCAGACTTAGCCAGTAACATTTATGTACAAAAATGTTTAATTTAGCATTATTTGAAATAGTAAAATATTTTAAACAAAAACAAGGAAAAAATATACATATACTATATCCATAAAAATAAAACAGCAGTCCACCATTAAAGTATATTATAAAAGAATATTTTATACTAAGGGCATAGTTGTTTTTTTTCTTTAAAGATTTTATTTATTTATTTATTTATTTATTTATTTATTTTTAAAGATTTTATTTATTTATTTGACAGAGAGAGACACAGCGAGAGAGGGAACACAAGCAGGGGGAGTGGGAGAGGGAGAAGCAGGCTTCCCACCGAGCAGGGAGCCCGATGTGGGACTCGATCCCAGGACCCCGGGATCATGACCTGAGCCGAAGGCAGACGCTTAACGACTGAGCCACCCAGGCGCCCCAAGGGCATAGTTTTTTAATTCTCAAAAATATTTCTGATTACATATATTGTGCTTGGCACAAGTCAAGGTACTGAATTACAAACCATAAACAGAATAAACAAGCTCTGGCCCTCATAAGGCTTACAATTTTCATGGTGAAAACATATAACAAAGATAAATAAATATAATGACAAGTATAGGGTAAGTGACAAACAAGGTAAGGGGACAGAGAATGACGGAGATGCTACTATTTAATGATGTCCAAGGAAGATACAGTCAGATGTATGAATATCAGAACATCTCAGGGACGCCTGGGTGGCTCAGTTAAGCGTCTGCCTTCGGCTCAGGTCATGATCCCAGCGTCCTGGGATCGAGCCCCGCGTTGGGCTCCCTGCTCAGCGGGGAGTCTGCGTCTCACTCTGCCCTTCCCCCTAGCTTGTTCTCTCTCTCTCTCAAATAAATAAATCTTTTTAAAAAGAGAACATTTCAGACACAGGAAATATTACAGTGCAGGGATGGGAATGGGTTGGACATTGACTATAGTTGGCATTCAAAATGAATGGATGAATACATTAACGACACAATTCACTCGTGGTCTGACGTTGAGAGTTGCTAAATCCATCATCTGTATAGATGTGTATGAGGAATTCTAGCTAGCCCCAGGCTCAAATTAATTAGCTGAGTGCATGTCATATACCAGGTACTTTCCCTAAATTCTTTTAAATCCTTATCACAAATCTACAAATTAGATATTACTCACCTCCTTTTATTGGCAAGGGAATTGAGGAGTAGAAAAGCTTAGATTCTACGAGCAGATGTACAAATCCCAGATTCAAAGTTAGGTCACACGTGTTTCTGACTTAAAACTCACTCTACCTCATCTTACTATCTTCCATGATTAATGAAGATGTTTTAATTAAATAAGTTTTTTCAGGTTTTAATTAAGTAAAAAGTAAGATTTATCCCAGGTATGGATTTGCAAGAGAGATCATACATGATCATTTGCTAAAGAAACAACATAATTTATTAGAAGTGTGATATATGTAATTTATCATGGCTCATCCTACCAAGGATGCATGCTCTCACATAGGCCATTTCTTTTTTTTCAAATATGTCATTTCTAACATAGATATCTAAAAATATGTTTTGTTCCCTAAGGAACTTCAAGAGCTGGAGTTACTGCTTACTTTTGTATTTTTGGATAGCAGATAACTTGACAAAACAGCCTAAAAGAATAATGAAATTTGAGACTTTATAAAGACATGTAGCAGATTTTTTTTTGAGGATGGTCAAATTCACATTTAATTATGTCTAATATAAAAGTCTAAAGAAGTATATGTCTACGGAAGTATAAAGAAGAATGGGTAGTCAATACTGGGACTTGTATTTTCAGCATATTAAATTTTATATCACCCACGTATCTTGTTACAAGCAAACTAGAAAAACTGAATAAAATATTAAACCTGCTTGACAGTATTTTTGGTAATAACAAGGCAGTAAGGCCATGGAGGGGGTAGAATCCTAAGGAAGAGGGGAGTGCAGAAAGCTGCGGCTAATATTCAGCTCTGCTTTTCCCAAAAAGGTGATGGCAAGAGAGATCACATAGCCAAGCAGACATGGGGTGATTTCAAGCTGCTTGGGGAAAAAGTTGGAATCTGGGACCATCTCTAGTGCTTTTTACTCCTTCAAGTAAACACCTATTTTCATCCGGGATCGTTTCTGTTCTGATGACTTTTTAAAAACACTTCTTAGGGGTGCCTGAGTGGCTCAGTCGTTAAGCATCTGCCTGCGGCTCAGGTCAAGATCCCAGGGTCCTGGGATTGAGCCCCGCATCGGGCTCCCTGCTCCGCGGAAAGCCTGCTTCTCCCTCTCCCACTCCCCCTGCTTGTGTTCCCTCTCTTGCTGTGTCTCTCTCTGTCAAATAAATAAATAAAACTTTAATAAATAAATAAAATAAATAAAAACACTTCTTAGACTGTAGCTCTGCTGCTGATGAATTCCATCAAATTTTTTATGTCTGAAAACATGTTTTATTTCACTGTGCTTTTGAAAGGTATCTTCAGGGAAGCCTAGCCGGACAGTGTTTTTTGCCGTCACTTTAACAATAACCTAGTGCTGTCTTCTGCTGGGCATGACTTCTACCGGAGATCAGCTCTTATCATCATCTTTGTTTTCCCATCCTTAATATGTTCTTTTTTCCTTCTGGATGCTTTTAAGAAAGATTTCCTCCTTGTCACTGGTTTTGAACAATTCGATTAGGATGTACCTTGGTGTCTTTTTATTTATGTTCTTTATGGTTGAGTTTCATTGAATTTCTTGGATTTGTGGAGCTTTGGCTTTATTTTTTATCAAACATAGGATCATTTTGGTCATTTTGGCCACCATATGTTCCAGTATTTTTTCTGTCCCCCCTCTCTTTCAGGGACTGCAGCTGCCCCTATATTAGGTTACTCAAAGTTGTCCTAAACTGGTGTAATGCTCTGTTTATTATTTTTATTTTTTTTTTGTTGTTTTCTTTGTGTTTCATTTTAGGTAAGCTCCATTGCTCTACCTTCAAGGTTCCCCCTCTGTTCTTGTCTCATCTGCCAGCCTCCCATCCTCTGGATTTTCCAGCTCACACGTCACAGTTTCTATCTGTAGAAACCCACTCTGGGCCTTTTTTTTTTTGTCTCTTCCATGCCTCTATGTAAGTTTTCAAACACACAGAATACACTCATAAGAACTATTTTAATATGTGTTTCTTCTAATGCAACATCTGTGTCAGTTTGGCTTTCATTGAGAGATTTGTTTCCCCTTATGAGTCCTATTATTCTGCTTCTTTGCAAGTCAGATAATTTTTGTTTTATCATTGCTAGATATTGTGGATTTTACCTTGTTTGGTACTGGGTATTTTTATGTTAAATATTTTGAATTAAAGTATTTGGCACTTCATAGAATATATATGTATATTCTATATGTAGAGTAAGTGTATATATATATATATATATACACACACATATATATTCCATATGTATATATTTGTAAGTATACATATATTCTATGTATATATTTGTCAATATGTATATTCTATATGTAGAATAAGTAGAATGTATTCTATGTGTATATACTCTAGTATACATGTTCTTGAGCTTTAGTCTATAATGTAATTAACTTACTTGGAGATAATTTTCTCTTATCAGGTCCTACTTTTAAGATTCGTAGGGGAGTATGGGACACTGCTCAGTGGAGGCTACTAATTCCCCACTGCTTAGAAAAGATCCTCTGCTCACCCTGTGCCGTACCCGGTGAATCATGAGGTTTTCCAGTTTGGCAGGGGGATAGGGCAGCTTTCCAGGCCTCCTGTGGGCACCGAGTACTCACCTCTCACCTCTCGGATCCTTTAGGGTGCTGTGCTTACTTTCCAAGCCCCGGGTCATTTCCCTGAACACATCTCCGATCACTGGTGCACATGATCATCATTACGGGGCTGAACTCCGGAGGGAATTTCTCTCGGGGTCTCCAGAGCTCTTTCTGCAGGAAGTGCAGGCCCCTCAGATGCTCTGACAAATTCTAGCAGCCTCAGGCTCCCTGGACTGCATATCTTCCATTCAGGGGGTCCCCTGAGAAGTGACTGGGACCCCCCAGCAAGCACCACCACCTGCAAGCTTATTTGGTGCAGTAACCTAGGCAAAGATCCAATCTCAGTCACTTCCCGTGTTTCCAGGATCATTGTCTTCATCACCAGAAACCCAGGCTTTTGTAAACCATGATTTTAGATATTTTATGTATTTTTAGTTGTTTCAGGGGGAGAGTGTGGCTGTTGTTTATGCCCCTTGGCCAGACGTATAAGTCTTGTGATAGGAATTCAAAGCGAAGTTGAAATACATCAACCAAGATCCACTGTTTTCCAAATCTAATGCTGATTACTCTTCCTACAAAATAAGTTTAGTAAAGGAGACTCTCCACTGTATGTTTCTCTTCAGAAACACCTTTGTATGTTTCCTGGGTGTTGTTCAGATGGAGCTTCGTGTGGCTTCCTAACCTTGGAACGTGTTGTGCTCATACCCACCCAGTCTTACTGGCTTCACGTTTTTGTTTTTTTAACTCATTTTAAATTGATAAAATTGGACCACTAACCAGGACGTGGGGATTGCTTTGCCTGCCAGTTTGTCACAGGAAAATAGAGCCTTCACCCAAAGCTCATAAGAAAAAACAGGTTTCTTGTTTGCCCCCTAACCTGGCAATTCTTTCACTGGAACTCAGATGTTTTAGGCTTTATTCAGTGGTCTAATTTCCTTCTCTCCTTTGCTTGTTTGAGTCCCCTGACCTCTGCCTGTGCACGTGTGTGTGTGTGTGTGTGTGTGTGTTAAAAGTGTAAGTCACTCATTTTTAAAACCTTTTTTCTGTGTATTTAATCACTCACTCTTTAGATTTATTTTTTTTATTCTTATGTTAATCCCCATACATTAATCACTCACTCTTACTAAGCCCCTTTTTTGCTTTTGTCTGGTATTTCTAGGTTTTTACAGTAGAAAGGTGTTTGCGATTAATTTAATTGGTTCTAAAAATAAGAGACCATGCTTTATATTTTCACGTATAGATATTTTATTTAATTTTCTGCTGAATATAAAGTGTCAGTACGTATCAGTCATTAATGATAATAAGCATCCTCACAACAACAAAATTTTAAGAAATTCCAAAATAATAGTGACCCAAAGCCTACTGCCTAAGTAGTTCATAAGCACAGAAGTGTGTCTCTTTGGTTCATGTGTATGTGTGTAAGTGTGTGAAAGCATCTATGAAATGAGGCTTTCTTTGAAATTTTAATTAAGAAGAATAGGGAAAAAATAAAATTCAGTGAGAAGTCATAAAAGTAAGTTAAGAAAGGAAAAGATTGATCTAATTTTGATGATCTTGCCGAAGTTTAATTTTTAGCCTCGGTTTAGCAAAAGTCCAAAGAATACAATTAACTGTTGAAAATAAATCAGGGGCCCCTGGGTGGCTCAGTCTGTTAAGCATCTGCCTTCTGCTCAGGTCATGAACCCAGGGTCCTGGGATTGAGCCCTGCTCAGTGGGGAGTCTGCTTCTCCCTTTCCCTCTGCCTCTCCCCCCGCCCCGCTCATGCTCTCTCCCTTGCTCTCTCTCTCAGATAAATCTTTTAAAAAAGAAAAGAAATCAAAATGATATTCAATATATTAATAAACTGATGTGCATCATTTCTAAATGGAAGCTGGAGACATAGAAACTGAAGCCAGGAAGTAAAAGAGATTCTAATATTAGAGAAATACAGTCTAATGAGGAGTAGAAGAAATATGATTTGAAGTAGAGACATGAAACATAGTAAGACTGGAGAAAAAGCATCTCTGTGGTAATAGACCACCAGGGGAAAAAAATTTTGGATAAAAGGTATTTGATAAATTTTGTCTAGTGATTAAAAAAGGCACAGCATGAGGCATTTCTAAAAGTGAGCAATAAACCATTCAGGGTCTTACAGTTGAACAATGCAGTTTTGATAAAGAAGAGAATCACAAATCAATCAACTTTTTATAAAAGGTGTAGATGTTATGATAGCATCTGTAACTAGAAAGATAAAACTTGAATTTTGGGTTTGAAAATATATTTGAAATTGATATGCTTACTTCTTCTACACGCACTATGTCCACATAGTAATTTTTGTCTGTAATATTTACATGTAACAGTCACGTTTGCACGATTCTCAGCTCTTTTGTTTTCTCTAAAAAGCCATCATCGAGAATAAGTTTTCCCTATGATTTTCAAGTTATTATAGGTATAATCACCTGGGTGTTCCAAGCTCTTTTATGGCTCCCCTAGAACTGAGTGCAAAGTAATTCTGACACAAGACTTAATAGTCCGGGTGACATTTGCTTTACTATTTCCAATGGAATTTGATGTCACACAAGTGCTACTGACCTTTCTGAAAAATATCACGCAGACACACAAATTCATGAAATCCTAATAAACCAAATAAAAGCAATAATGTAAAAAACAAAAAAGGAAATATTATGTCCTTCAATGACGACATAGAAAATAAAACTGTATATATTGAATGTAAAAATGTTGTTAAAGTTCTTTTTTTGAGTCAAGACTTAGCTATCATGCGAGCCCTAATAATATCTGAGTCTTTACAGTTCATATTCTCACCTAGCAAGTTCACTTCCAGGAATGTGCTTTAAAAAATTAATCGACGATGATTGCAAGATCTGTGTGAGATGATATTCTGTTTCATACAGTAATATTTATAATAGCAATTTTGAAAATAACCTCAATATTAGAAATTTCAAATGAGGGGCACCTAGGTGGCTCAGTCATTAAGCGTCTGCCTTCGGCTCAGGTCATGATCCCAGGGTCCTGGGATCGAGCCCCGCATCGGGCTCCCTGCTCAGTGGGGAGTCTGCTTCTCGCTCTCTGTCTACCATTCCCCCTGCTAGTGCTCTCTCACTCTCTCACTCTCTCGCTCTCTCTTTCTCTCAAATAAATAAACAAAATCTTAAAAAAAAAAAAAAGAAATTTCAAATGACTAAAAATTATGGAAACAGAAGGGCCCTTCAGGGCAATGGGAGGCACACAGGTAAGGTGTCAGAGCAGGAAGGGCAGTCCATTGGAGGCCAAGCCTAGGCCAGGAGGGCATCTGGATCGGCAAGTGACCTGGAGCAGCCAGGAGTTATACTACACAGAATGCCTTAGACCTGAGCATGCCGGGGCCCTCCCTGGACATGCATCTCAGGGGACCAGCCCTTTTGAGTGTCTTTCTTTGCAGTGCCATCCAGACAGGAGCTCCAAGTCTAGACCAGGACTTATGTAGGCTCATCCCTGTTTCTCCCCTTAGGGACATTCTCTAACCTTCTGTTCCTCCCTAATCCTACATGAGATGGACCAGATGTCCCCAAGGACCAAAAGGACTCATACCTATGGGGTTGTCCCTGGATCCTATAGCTTCTCCATAGTTTCAGGAGAGCAGTTGGTGAGAGGATTGCTTCTATAGGGCCATATTTCTTTCATGGAATGGGGGAGATTTATGTGTGAGAGAGATGCTGACTTGCGAAGTTCTACATTTAGAACTAAGCAGAGTTCAGGGCTCTGGGCAACTGACAGTTAAAGCCTTCAACCAAATGTGTGGGTAGTAGACTGGCTCTTGCCCTTTTGCCTTCTGATCACTGTGCTGCCTCTGATCTCCAGCACTTGAAGGCTGTGCAGAGTCCACCACCACTGGTACCACTTGGTAGGTTCCTCATCACCTGTCAGGCATTCCTCCAGGAGAGGCTCAGCCTGTCTTCTCCAAAGGCATTCATGACCATCAAGTCTTTCCAATCCATGTGCTCTCTTACTGTTGAATGATGAGATGTCATGCTTTTCCTGGTTGGTCTTCGGACATACAAGGTGAGAGATAGACATTCCTTGTCCAAGTGGGACCATTCTTCTTGCTCTGTCCAGGACCCGTCACGTATAACATTGAAAGAGATTTTATTCTAGGATTGCAGTGATTACAGCCTACAGAGTTCAAGAGAAGGATATGTTGTTCTATATTTTTACTAGAAAATTCCATATGATAAATTTTACATGACCATTAAATGAGTCATTGTTTCCATTTTTTCCTGCACACTTGGGGTAAGACTAGCATTTATGGGCCCATTCTATGAAACATAGTAATAAACTTTGAGAGAGTCATTGGAAACCAATATTCAGGATGGATATACAGTGTCATTAGAAATTATGGAATCAGCAATAAATAACTTATTAAGGCACTGCAGTAGCAAGATCATCTATATTGCTTTAATATAAACAGGTTCAGAATACCCTATTGTTAGTACTAACAACATTGTTTCATTTTCCTGTTTATTGACAATAAACAAAAGGAAAAGCTGGGTCTTGCTTGTGAACAGGATAGGCAATGTGAAGAATATCTGCATGCACTGATTTGACAATAAACAAATACATATATGCTTCTACCCATTTTTCTAAATCTTCATTGATATGTCTCTATACCTTACATGAACCTATGAACTTTCTAGATAATTTAAATCATATTATTTATATAGACAGAAGGTCTACATAAATATTTTTCTGGGTCCCCACAAAACCTATTGGTGGCCTTGTGGCTATGCACAGGGCATTAAGCAAATAAGAAACTGTACCAAATACAATGGAATCCAGGCTTCCTATTCTTGGAAAAGGGTGTTAAAAATATGGAAAGAGACAAACACCCTGTAGTGTTGAATTAGAATTTGTGATGCTATATAATCTCATAGGTTTCAGTGTATAAAGAGATAAATGTGAATTGGATAGAGAGATAGATGTTTATAATAGATGTAAATATGTGTGTATTATAGTTCTGTACATTGTGAAAGCCTCTGAGAAATAATGCACCAGTAGCAATCAGCATGCCTAGAGCATAGATCTTGGTTGCCAATTATGCTCAGCAGTTAAATAATCTAGAGCTCCTTGAAAAATGATTGATTCAGACCTGGGGCGGAGAATGTTCCAGATTGTGCCCAAAGTAAAAAAGTACTCAGTAATGATGAGGACATGACAAAAAGACAGAGAGGTTAGATTAAAGGTGTTCCTAACAGCCAACAATTTAAGCAGAAAATATGTAATGACAATAATGGATTATAACACATTGAACAAATAAGGTATGTAAATAAGTGAATAAATATGTAAGTAAGTAAATAACTAGGAGAGATTACTACATCTCACAGTAAAATGCCATAAATGTAGAAAGAATGGTGGAATCAGACAATTACTATGTGGCAATCATCATAGTAAAATTCTAGGCAAGATAAAACCATCAGTGGAGGCCACGGTCAGGGTATCAGTAATGGGACAAATGAACATTGTGTGTCACAGTGGAGGGAACAATGAAAGAATGCTCATCTGTGATATTCTAGACAGATGTGCATGATCTGGGTCCAGTCATGAGGAGCATTGAACAAAACCACTTGGTTGACAGCAACATAATGGGAGACTATTCTTGAAGTAAGGTTTCGAGTTATATGAAGTTATCCTCTCCATAAAGAAAAACAGGAGAAAAATGGATCATAGTCCATGTTGTGACTTTTGCTGTCAGCTTCTCTGTTTTTTTTCTTTTATGCTTTGATTTTTTGGGGATGTAGATAGTCTCTTTCTTTCTCTTAGAGCTAAGTTCTTTTGTTAATATGTCCATCTTTTTCTTTTTCAAATCTATTGTTATTGTGTTGTAGTATCCTGTTAGGAGTAGTAAATATTCTCCTATTCAACTAAGCAATGTCTGCAATGATCATTCTTCAGGTGATCAAAGCAATTTTGATCTGACTGGATGATATCTGATATCAACAGGTCCAAATCAGGTTCTAACTCAGAATAGGAGTTCAAGTTTCTATCTCCTACTGAAGAGGAAGCAGGACAATCATTTGAGTGGACATCATGTAGATTACCAGAGATCTTTCCCAGGAAATAACAAAGACCCAGAAAGTTATCCATGTTAGGAGAAACAAAATAGGATTGACAAGATAATTCTATGGCATTATTTCCGTAATTTAACACGGCAAAGATTCATCATCAAGGAGCTTGATAACAATGTAGCTTCACTGGGCCCCACCTCCGGAGATTTTGATCCCACAGGTCTTGTGTGCAGAAGAGTGTCATTATTAGTAAGCTTTTAGGTGACTTTTGTTCCCACATTCAGTTATAGAACCCAAACCGTAACAATATCTTGCAAAACCCATCCAGCCATCGTTAATAATGCCAACTTTCCTTGGCTTTGTAATTTCCAGGAAGAATCTCTGACACTTTGCGTAGTTTCCACTCAGTTAAATACTCTGGTTCCTCACCAGTACAGGAGAAAGGGCTGGGTGGGCAATAATGGACCATGCTTTGAAAAGTGATCCGTTGGGCCCAATTTAAAGCTGGTTTCTGAGCAATGAATATATGAGATCAAGAGTAAACTACTCTGTGTGGCCTCCTATTGGAGTGACATCCCCAGACTACCTCTGACATCTGGTCTCAGGAAAACAATCTCTGAGAGTCCCTCCCTTGCAAGACTCCTTACCCCACCCTTGGGCCCTCCCTTGCCCCCTTCTCGACTATTTTCTACCACATCAGCACACCAGAATTTACTCAAGTGTTTCACAAAATTGGAAGTCTTCACCTCTCTGATAACAGGACCTATGACAGTGCCTGAGACATACCAGATGCCCTCAGATTGTATGTTAAACTACAAGAACCATTCATGTGCCCTTGCATTTGTTTTATATCATTGCATAACAGGTCACACAAAGGGAGCCTAAAATAAAACACAGTCTCCATGGGGATTGTGCATACTTTAGCTGAGTCCTCTGTTCAGGGTCTCATAAGGCTGAAATCATGATGTTGACTGAGGCTTTATCTGGAAACTCAACTAGGGAAAAATGCACTACCAAGCTCCCTTCAGTAGTTGGGAAATTTATTTTGTTGCAGTTGTATGACTGAGGCTCATGTGTTCTTGGGTCTGGGTCTGTACTCAGTTGTTGGTGACCAATCTCTGTCCTTGCCACAGAGCCCCCTTCATTAGCCTTTCTCTTATATGGGTATACCCTGGAGATATTGAGGTTCATTGAGTATCTCAATAGAGCAAGTCAAATGAAGGTTTTGATTTCCCAGCAATAGAAAAGTTATGTTTATACTATACTGTAGTCAATTAAATGTTCAATAGTTGGTCTAAATAACAATGTACCTTAATTTAAAAAATACCTTATTACTAAAAAATGCAAACCATTATCTGAGCTTTCAGCAAGTCAATCACTGATCACAGATCGTCATAAGAAATAAGAAATAATAATGAAGACATTTGAAATGAAGAGAATTGACAAAATGTAACCCAAAGACATGAAGTGAACAAATGTAATTGGAAAAATCACACTGATAGACTTGCTTCACTGCAGAGTTCCATAAACCTTCAATTTGTAAAAACTGCAGTATCTGCACAGTGATGTAATGAAGTGAAGCACAATAAAATGAGATATGCTTATATTTTGAATCTCCCTAATTTTTTTTTTCTATGATCTCCAGAGTCTCTTTAAAAAGGAATCAGCTGGTTAGGCCAGGTCCACCTACACTTAAGGGATGGGGATTATAAAAGTTGTTCATGCCAGGGGTCACTATTCCCAGGGGCTGTTTGAGAATTTTGCCTGGCGCAGACCTTACTAGATGAAGTTCTCAGAGTATTCATTCCAATTTGTAGGTAGTAATTTTATATGGAAGCTCAACAGTTCCACACTCTTATCTATCATGTGTAGTCAAGAAAAACAGTCAACAATGGCAATATGATCAGTGGATTATTTCCTAAGTGAATTTTCTCTACCTAGAACTAGAAAACCTCAAAGTCTAGCACTATGACAGCAATGGCAGAAAGAAGAGAGTGACTGCTAAACATACACACACACACACACGTGTATGTATATATATAGACACACATTTTTTTACCTTAGATGAAGTAGTGGGAGGAAACATTTACCCTTGCCTTGACTTGTGTAGAGGATAATCAACTGACTTAGAAGGAGTGCTTGCTTTGACCACGCACTGTGTCAATATACATACACATCATGTGATCCCATCTTAAATAAATCACATGAAGTTTACTGTTACTGTCCCCCTTATACCAAAGATGAAATCTAAGCTAAGAGAGGTATTGGATATATATTTTGATTCTTTTCCAATAAATATCTATCCTTTTTAAAATATATATATATATATATATATATCTGACTCATTTTGAATTGAGTTTCTATCCATATATCTGTTCTTTATTACCTTTCTTGATCTTTTCACAACTCACATTTGAGGTTATGTGTTAAAGAGATTAAAATAAAGATTATTTTCTTACTGTGTTTGTCCATAAATCCATGTTTTAAAATGGACTATTTTATCAGCTCTAGCAGTATACCATTGAAGGTGAACTTTGCAAAAGAATAAAGACATCGTTTTGTTTTCTAAGACACAGTAATGAATTCATATGACAAAAGAATTCATAGCTGCTGACCACTTTCAAAGTCTCAGAGAAATGTTTAAGCCCAGATTAATTAGACAAGTTAATAATATTTCCTTAAATTGAAACACTAAACTTTGAGTGTGTATAATTAACTATACATAATTAGTTTTCAAAAGTAAGCAATTGAATTCTGCTTTTATAGGTGTGCTTGTGAGTACAAATATAGAAAAAGCATTGTTAATAAATATAAATGAGCATACAAAAATAATTTAGGTTGTATATAAGCATAAATAGGCATAGAAGTGAATGATATTTTATTTTACATGTAAGAAATTTCAAAGTACTTTACTTCATTGGACAAAAATATGTGAAATTTAGTGAGAAATACTTTGCACTTAATGTGTATATAAAAAACTACGTGAGCTAAGTCCAACAAGAGAACTAAAAATAGGACAATATATGAATTGGGACCGCATTACACTTCCTGTTATGAAGAATTATTTATAAAATTAGCAAGATTTCTATTTCAACATTGCCGGTATAAGTAGAGGAGAGTATACAAAATGTTTTGGCTAAACTTTTATTCCTTTAGTGAATATGCCATAAATGGAAATAGAATCTCAATTCTAGGGATTTCAGGAAAAGTTTACTGAAACAAATTTCTGGATTGAGATAAACCAAAGATTACTTAAGTGTATGCAAAGCATAAACTGTAGTCTTTTAATTTAAAGTTGATTAATTTTGGATACCCAGATCATTACATTTTCCTCTTACCAAAACTTTAATAAACAGATTTTGATTTGTTTTGTTTTGGTTACCGTGGCATGTACATTATATTTGTAAAGCATGATAAAAGTAGGCTAATTTTTGCTGATGTCTGCTCTCTTAACAACTCTTCATGGTTTCTTATAACTCAGAAAAGTATTTCTTTGATTAAATGAGCGAGTTTCAACTATCCTCAGATATATTTTGGGGACCTATGGATGTAAGCTAAGTGTGGCATATTGCTTAATCCTTTGTGTAAGGCTTAGTCTGCATTTTCTATTTATTCACTCAACAAATATGGACAATTGTGCTGCATTATGGAAAATGCTAGAACCATAAAAAAAACAGTTTGCTTCTTGTCACCAAGACTTTAGTCTTTGATGGTCTTGTTACAAATGGAGAGACGCTTCCACCAGGTGACATAATGATTCCCCTGACATGAGCGTTGAGACTGCCATCCAGCTACTCTGGGCTCCTCCTGAGCCTGATTAAACAGGCTAGGCAGTGATCTGGGAAAACTGGTCTAATCAAATCAAAATTGAGTTGACTACACAATGGGTAAGAAGGAGTATGCTGGAAGGCAGGAGATCCTCCAGTATGTGCCTATTCATCCATATTGTGTAATTAAAGTCAATAGAAAATGGAGTAACACTAACCTAAGCAAAGCTAAGCAATCCAGGCAGGATGGCTAGTGGCCCAAACCTTCAGGAATGAAGGTCTGGGTCACCTCACCAGGCAAAGAACCACAACCAACTGAGCTCCTCACTAGGGGAAAAAGGAATATGGAATGGGTACTTGAAAGATGTAGTTCTAAGAAGAGCTATAATCATGTGACTGGTTACAGAAATGAACTGGATTATTTCTTCTTTATTTCAATATGATTATGTTTGTCTATATCAATTTTTTTTTGTTTATTGTCGCTCTTCTTTTTATCATCTGATGTAGTAAGTGACAGGATCTCACGGGGGGGAATATGAATCAATAGGAGGAAGAATTAGCATCACCCAAAGACAAAAGAAGGATTTTTTTATACTTTTTCTGGGGAACAACTTAGGATGTTTTGCTGTTCTACACTGGAATTAATTAATTTCTATTTTCCCTGTTATCAACTTCCTCATTTTTCTTTAGATCTGTCCTAGCAGTCTTCCCAATCTGCCTTCGAAATTCTCACACACCCATCTGTCTTCTCAGTATCTGTTGTGTCCTGGGATTACAGGAACTAGGTCTTGCTTATCTTTGTTTTCCTCACAGTGACTGGCATAATTCCATCCAGGGTAGGTGTTCAGTTAACGTTTGTTATAGGGAAACATTTAACATTTAAATTGCCAGCATCTACATACATCATTAATTTAAATTAATCTAATCAGCAACTTGTATTTCAGGATTTTTTTTTTTTTTTTTTTACTGTTTAGTCACATTATGTTATCAACCATTATTAAACGGTGATCAGAGTCTAGAATGTGAATGTTAGGATAAATATAAAACTTCTATATCATAAGAATTAATTTATGAACAAATGTTGAGTTTTGTCTGTACTTTAAATTTATTTTTCTGCTTAAATGACAGGAATATTTGTCAAAGGTTGAAGATACTGAATTTGGGTGATTTTCATTGACTCATAGCACTGGATAAGGATTTAAAATAAATCCTTAAAATATAGAGTTCCTGATCATTGAGAAATGCTTCTGGAATGTGTTTAGAGATGCGTTATACACGTAATTGTTTTGAGCAGGAGGGGTGGGGATAGGACTCTTGGCAGTCATTGAGACCCAGTGGTCTGCACTAAACCCTTATTTGGGCTCATCTCTGTTTGGGGATATCCAGTATCCTGGAAAGTTTTATAACCAGGACTCATGGCCAAATAAAATGAATTTACTTGAAAATGATCATCAATGGATAAATTTATTACATGACTTGAATTAATAAATGCACAATTTCTTTTCTGCAAGTTGGAAAAACCCCTTACCCAGCTGAGAGACCTAAGATCCTTGAGATGAAATCAAGGTACGTTATGCACTCAAATGTACGGGTTTTGCCTTAGATAAGATTCCCTAGATGTGGGGTTTAAGCAGGCTTTCAGGCACATGTGATTTACTGGGGGAGTGGTCTCAGAAGAAAGGGATTGAAAGAAGCCTGATAGAGCAGGGGAAACAGATAGGCAAAGATGTGGGCTCACTTGGAGTCTGGAGCGTAAGTGGAGCCACTTTAATGTCGGGGGCTTGCCATCGGTGTGCCCCTCCCATCTGTTTTTCACTTTCTACAGACTGTCCAGGGACTGGTGGCAGGAGATTGTTGAATGGGCTGAAAATGTGGGTTGGTTCATATCCTCTAGGAATCAGACACCAAGATGGGACCGGCCATGCAACATAAATACTGTGGGGAGGAAAAAATGAGGGAAAATAGGAAGGGAGTGCTGACCTTTGTGAAAAAGGAGGCCAGGAAGGAAGATGGGGAGACATGTGACAACTAAATGCAACATCCACTGAAACAGACAAAGGCCATTCGTCAAAAACTTCAGTGTAATTAGTTTTCTGTGGCTGTTGTAACAAATGACCATAAACTTGGTGGCTTAAAATAGCACACATTTATTTTTCTTACAGTTCCCTAGTTCAGAAGTCCAAAATGAGTCTCACTGAACTGAAACCAAGGTGTTGGCGGGGCTGCGTTCTCTCCCGGAGACTCTCAGGGAGACTCCATTTGCTCACCTTTTCCAGGCTTCAGAGATTGGCAGCTTCCCATAGCCTGCACTCCTCTTCTATCCTCACGGACAAAAATGGGGGGTCGGGTGCTCACATTGCATCCAGTTGCTTCCCTCTTCCCCATTTTAGGGGCCTCATAACTACTCTGAGCTCACCAGGAGAATCCAGAACAGCTGTCTTTTAAGATCAACCTATCAGCAGTCTCCATTCCTTCTGCAACCTGACTTCCTCTTTGCCATAATGCCCTAACATATCTGCAGTTTCAGGGGGTTGGAATGTGTATGTTTCTGGGGGCCATCAGCCTGCAGACAACACTGAGTTCTAAAGAAGGTAGAGACTTCAGTGAATATTAAGGTATCGATATTGATTCATTGATTGAGACAAACATACCCTACAAATGCAAGGCATTAATAATAGGGGAGGCTAAGAGCTGGATAACAGGAATTCTCTGTACATTTCACAATTTTCTCTGTATCTAAAATTATTCTAAAATAAAACTAATTTTTTTAAAAAAGATCATTTTTTTTTTTTTTACTTTTAGTCTTAGTTTTTATTTTACCAAATTAGGTGACGTATTTGGTTTGTTTCACTTGTATTGTCAAAGCATAGGAAAGTTTAAGAAGAGTGTTTACAAATCAGGATTGTTCAAAGAAATACCAAGACGGTGAGGATGTAGAAATGGTGCCACATAGGGATTGGAGATGTAACTGATGTAAGCGGAATTTCTTAGCATGGAAGAAATGCAAAGAAAACATTTTAATCATTAGAGTTGACATACAATCTGGGTGGAGCACTTTTTACAACACTGAATTCCATTGGTAAGAATATTGAGTTAGGACATCCCTACACTAAATGGACAGTTGAATATACTGCCTTTTGTGGTCAAACCTAAGAGTATTTTTATTTTTTTAAATATGATAGGAAAAGAGGAATTATAATATATCACTAACTTTCAGGGGGAAAAAAACCCAAGTTCTTTAGAAATATATTAGCAAGCCTGTATAATACTCAATTACAGAGTGACAGAGAAATGGGTTTGGGACTTCAGCACAATGTGTCACTCTCAATTACATCCAAGTAAACAGAAACATCTGCCTGTGATGTAAACAGTTTGTATTGAGAGGACTCATCTTGCACTAGCAGAGCGTAGGATTTAATATTCATTAGGGACATGCAAATTTTAAGGTTTTGCTTTCTTCCTATTCTCAGAGGTACTAATTATATAGTAAGAGTTGAATGATTCTAGTTTCCAGTTTCATAAATTAGAAGCTGCCACATGTACTCTTATTAAGAATTTGTTTGAAATCTAGTAAACCAATGGAGCCATCTCACCTTTTCCTCCATTAATGACAGGGATGGCGACCCAGGTGGATACACACACACAAAATAGTAGATGATAATAGAGTGTAAGTCCCAGAGCATCTTTAACTCCGGGTCTTTTTCTTAGATGAAAAGAAGCAGAAGGGTTCGATGCCAGAATCTGAGGGCTAAGCGGGGATGAGGAGAGCCTGCTAAGAAAAGTTGAAGAGGTATTGGAGAACCTGAGTCCGGTCTGTGCAGCAAGGGAGGTATATCCTGCTCAGCAGAATTCAGAATGCCCGTCGGAAGGCCCCTGATTGCTGTGAAGCTCTAGGACAGAGTCAGATTAGATCGGAGGAGCATTCTGCTCAGCACCATTGGCCACACCTTTCAGAGCATCAGGGTGCGTGGCAGCACAATGGGCAAGGATCTAATGCGAGTCAGTCACCAAGGAAACCAAGTCTGCGTATCAATGAAGCAAGATATTATAATCAGGACCAACACCACGGTTGTCTGCCTTCAGCAGCGTAATCACCAGGTAGTCGAATTTGAAAGTGGATGCACGTTGCAAAGGCAAGCCTCCCTAGTTACAGACCTTCATGCCTAGAAAATATGAACTATCAAAGACACAGTCAGGGAAACGCTTGGATCAGGCTGGCTTGGTACTACTCTAAGCCACATACGAGACTATATTTCTGATATTTCTTCCTTCCGTAGTAAAAATATTCTTTCTTCAAAAAGACTCTCACTTTCATGAAGATCTTCCTTTCCTCCTCCAGAATAGAATCTGAAACATTTATTTTTACTAGGTTTTGAAAGACTAAAAACATGATTAAAATGACATTTACCATGAAGCAATTTGTGTTTTATTAGGTCACATAAAAAATATTCATGAATTTTTTTTAAAAAATAAGCAAGGGTGCAAAAAAGCATTTGATGAGCAGTAAGCTTTTCCTTTCATCAGTAAACTAATTTACTGTCTTTGTTCGATTAAATGAGGTCTGCAAAGTCATACTCTGTATTATTTACTTTACACCTAAACACATGTAAATGCTCATTAAATTAGAGAATGATTGGAAAATTGCTTTTGTATAACCCGGGATTAATTAATGTTGTATGATTCTTGTACTTTCACTTTCCAGAACTCCTCTATTTGTCCAAAAGAATATACACCCCTAACTCTGCTTACTACCAGCCCAAGCCACAGCCTAGGTATGCTTCAAAAAGAGTTATTATACATCAGTGGAGCTCTTAGGAAGCAAATACTGAAGGTTGTCCTCCCTTGATGTCCTCAACAGGTCTTCTTCTGCTCCCCTTGTTACTAACAGACCCAATGAGCTAATGCCCAGGATGTAAACTCTCTGAGATTACCATGTGGCTAATCCTGCAATAGGCTTTTCACTGAGATGACTTGAACCCCTACTCCCAAGTGCTCATCAATCATATCTAATATCTTCTCCTATGCCCACTAACATCTCAAACTCTTATATGACTCAAAATTGTCATCATCCTGGGTTTCCTACCTTAGCTGTTGAATAATACCTTTTAACAAATTGCCTAAGTAAGAGACCTCAGTTACATCTCACTCCTCCTTCTCCCTAAATTCCTACAGTTAGCAAAGATTTAAGAAGAAATACCAATGACATTTGGTGGCAGTGTCAGGAACCTAAGAAGCACGCAGTACATGTTAAGTTCTAGCAATCATAGATGGATGCTTGTAAGATATGTGCAGTAGTTATAATCAGGAAAGCAGCCTAAAATGTGAAGGAATCAAGGGGGCCAAGAGAGGTCAAGTGACGTCTCTAAGTGACTGCTTTGAATGGCACTGTTAAAATATACCTGTCAGCTAGTCCAGATTTCCACTTTAGAAAGGCATACCATTGACAGTGTCTCTGATAGGCAATTGCCACCACTTAAGGTCTTCCATCTTGGGAGAAGAAGCTGTTGTTTCATATGCCATCTTATTTTCTTATTTTGGTATTATTCACTCTCTTTTAACTCATTTTCTGGCTCACATTTCATTTTGGAATTAAAAGTCTGATATGGCTCTGACCTTTCCTTAAATAATATATGGGAGGATGAAAATTAAATTCACATGAGAAGAGGAAGGGCTCTGAATGAGATTGAGCATACCACTCTGTAAGCTTTTTTTTTTTTTATTAATGAAAAACTCACAGAAACAAACAAACAAAAACAGCAAACATGCCTGTTTCAAACTTCACAGTAAATAGAGAAAGGGTCATCCATTACTACAGATCTTGGACGGCATTTGCTGCCTTCCACATAATGTTTTATTATACCATGCAATCATCATGGCTATGGCAGCTTACTCAACACAATGTACTTTTCTCACTTCTTTTTAGCATCTTATTCACTTTGGATGGAAACCGTCCTGATGTTTCACAGACATTCATGCACGCCTGCCGTAAGCAGACTCAACGTTTGCATGATCCTATGCCTGTTGGGGAAGAATTCTCAAACAGGAAGCATTCACCATACATGCTTATGCATTCAGTGATTTTTGTCGATGAGGAATTGAAAGAGTGATCATGCTTGGACTTGTTGTTATTGACCAATATTATCAAATGCTTGAACAGAAACTATTAGACAGCTGTTGGATGTCCTGTGGAGAATCAATGAAAACATTTATTTTACTTGACATAATTCCTTGCATCTTCTTTTGCAAAAAAATAGCAGTGCATTTGATTATTCTTCATTATATTCACAGTGCCATGTTTATGTATTCTTTTTTTAGTGGAGTTTTTATTTTATTTTATTTTATAATGAGAAAGGAGATAAAAATCTGCCTTCATTTTGTCCTAAAACATAAAAAGAACAAAACATATCCATTTTCCTATTTTCTCTCTTGATGTTCTCCTTTCCTCCTCCAGAAATTTTTGCTTGAAAAGCTAGCTAAAATACATGTTTTTGATGGACAAAGATATTGACTATACCATATTACTGTATTTGTTGGTAGGTATGGAGATTACAGAGGGCAAAAGGAATTCTTCATACAATACATATGTCTGAAGTGTTTATAATGCTTGTCTCTGCTTCACTTTACTCAGAACTCAGGCCAGAAAAGGGTGGGCATTGTTTGAAACCACTACACGCCAAACTAACCACACACATGCCTGAGGCAAAAGGTTACAGTTGGAATATACAATAGAACCCCTGAAACCTGTAAGCAAATGCAGAAGAGAGTTTCTTTGAGTAATGTGGACTTTCAAAAGCATTCAGGTATATTAGAGAATTTGAACGAACATGTGCATTCCCAGGGTAAGATACACAATAAGAAACAAACTGAGATGATTCTTATCTTTCACCTCAGCTGATCCCTAGATTCAGGGTCTGGGTAAGCATTAAATGAATGCCCTGACAGTAAGCCAATCTGCATAGACTGGCAGAGATGTTTGTTTCTTTGTTTGTAATTTATTTTTTAGCGTTTAGCATTCAAAGAAACCTCTGAAAATACTATCTAAACACAAGTTAAGGAACAGAGATTTCAGTAACCACACACAAGGAAGCATACTGTCTTTGCAAAAAAAAAAAAAAAATTTGAGTCACTAAACCAAGGGAAAACTATAGGTATCAATAATTAGGGGGGGGAAAAAAGCAAATCCTGGGAAATGGAAAAAATCCTATTTCCAAAGTTAGCACACTATAATATTCAATTAAAAAAAAAAAAAAAGCTTGCAAAAAACAGGAAAGTATGCCTTTTAAAAGGAAAAAAACAAATTGACAGAAACCATCCTTGATGAAGTTAGACTCACTAGACAAAAACTTTTAAACAACTTTCTTAAACATAATCAAGGACCTAAAGGAAAACATGAAAAAAAAAAAAAAAACTAAAGCAAATCAGGAAAACAATCTATGAAAATATGAATATCAACAAAGAGACAGAAATTATTTTAAAAGGGTCAAGCTTAAATAATCTCTATGAAAAACTAAAATTCATCAGAAGGGCTTGGCAACAGATTTGAGCAGACAGAAGAAAGATTCAGCAAATTGAAGATAGGGAACTTAAAATTATTGAATCTGAAGAGCAGGGGGAAAAAAGATTGAAGAAAAGTGAATAGGGCCTAATGAACCTGCAAAACACCATCAAGTGGGCTAGCATACATATTATGGGGGTCCCAGGAAAAAGAGAGAAGACAACCATGAAAATCAAAAGACACACTTTTAAGCATCCCACGAGTCAATGATATCACAAGGGAAATCAGAAAATACTTAGAGATGAATTAAAACAAAAACATAATATACCAAAAAGTAATGGGATTTAGCAAAGGCAGTGTTCCAAGGGAAAATTATAGCTCTAAACACCTTTATTAAAAAAGAAGAAAGATCTCAAATTAATAACCTAACTTTACACCTTAAGGAATCAGATAAAGAGCAAACTAAATCCAAAGCTAGCAGAAGGGAGGAAATAATGATTAGAACAGAGAAAAATAAAGACTAGAAAAGCAATAGAGAGCATCAATGAAACCAAAAGCTGATTCTTCACAACGAGCAAGAAAAGTGACAAACCTTTAGCTAGACTGACAAAAAAAAAAAAAAAAAGACAGAAACAAAAATAACTCAAAGTAGAAACATTACTACTATTTTTATATATAATAAAAAGATTATAAGATGATAGCATGAACAAATGTGTGACAACAAATTAGTTAACCTAGACAAAATGTACAAAATGTTCTTTCTAGGAAGAAACACAAATTACCTAAATGGGCGGTGGTGGATATTTTTATGTGTCAACTCTGCTAGATTATGCTGACCAGTTGTTTTGTCAAAACCTTGTCTAGATTAGTTGCTGTTAAAGTATTTTTTAGATGGGATTAACCTTTTAAATCCGTTGGCTTTAAGTAAAGCCGATTAACCTCCACAATGCGAATTGGCCTTATCCAATCAGTTGAAGGATTTAAGATTAAAGAATGAGGTCTCCCAAAGAAGGAATTTTGCCTTTGCCTTCAGACTACAACATAGACATTCTGCCAGTTTCCTGCTTTCAGAATCAAGTGTACAACATCCCCTCTTACCTGAATCTCCAGATCTTCAGTCTGCCAGCTTACCCTGCAAATTTCAAATGTTCCAGTCCCCCCCCACAAACTCCCAAATTGCATAAGCCAGTTCCTTAAAAGGGCTCATTCGTGCTCTCTGTCTCTCTGTCTCTCTCTCTCTCTCTCGCTGTATATATACACATGTATATATGTATGTATATATTATACATACACACACAGTTGGTTCTGTTTTCTGGAAAACAGTGATTATTACAGATTTTTGTACTGAGAGTGGTTCCACAGGAATAGAATCTTAAGAATGAGTTTTATGAATTTTTTCTGAGTTTTCTGGACTTGATTCTATAATATAATTCGATTTAAAGATACTAATGACTATGTTTCTAGTAGTATTGATAATCCATGATATAATGTGCCAACAGAGACACACAAAATAATACCATTGGATAATTGTAATCAAATACTTACAAGAAGCAAGTTTGGATGACCATGTATTTGATACCTTAGAATATGTTTACCAAAGTAACAGTTATAGTAAGATTGGCTGCTCCTAATTGCACTGGACAAAGTGGGGAAAGAAAAGGATTACACCATGGATATTCCAGCACTGCCTAAATGATCTGGAAGTTTCTGTCTTGAAAGAAACCTTTATGTCCTATAGCGGCAGAGTTGAGATTTCTAAAAACCAAACCCAGCTTGCATTCCCACCAACAGTGTAGGAGGGTTCCCCTTTCTCCGCATCCCCGCCAACACCTGTCGTTTCCTGACTTGTTAATTTTAGCCATTCTGACTGGTGTGAGGTGGTATCTCATTGAGGTTTTGATTTGGATTTCCCTGATGCCAAGCGATGTTGAGCACTTTTTCATGTGTCTGTTGGCCATTTGGATGTCTTCTTTGGAAAAATGTCTGTTCATGTCTTCTGCCCATTTCTTGATTGGATTCTTTGTTCTTT
>NC_138379.1:92428613-92453931 GCF_054177405.1 Leptonychotes weddellii | reverse complement strand
GGGGGGAAATCGGAGGGGGAGACGAACCATGAGAGACGATGGACTCTGAAAAACAAACTGAGGGTTCTAGAGGGGAGGGGGGTGGGGGGATGGGTTAACCTGGTGATGGGTATTAAAGAGGGCACGTTCTGCATGGAGCACTGGGTGTTATGCACAAACAATGAATCATGGAGCACTACATCAAAAACTAATGATGTAATGTATGGAGATTAACATAACAACAACAACAAAAGAACCAAACCCAGAGTCTCATTCAGCAAGTGGCTGAATTACAACACAAATTGAGTTCCCAACCCTGCAGGTTGTCCACTGTTAAAGTGAGAGCATTGACTTGGGAAGGAATAGGGTCCTGAAAATTGTAATATAGACATATGTGAAGAACCTGACGAAGCTGGGTCATTGAACCCTCAAATTTGGCAGTTTGGTTCAGTGTTCTCACCTGAGGTTAAACTTGCTCTGCCGGGGGAGAAAACAAACACAAACATCCTGTAATGGAATCCCCTGAGGGAGTTGCTTGATTCTTTTCAGGACCCACCCTCATCTTTTTTCTTCTACACATGAATTCCTGAGGGGAGCCATGGCACCCACAGATATTCCTGTAGTCACTCTTCTCAGTAGCCAGTGGGAAGTGCAGCCACTGAACTGGCGAAAAAGAGTTGCAGTGGTGATAACTGGATCCCAAGGTGGCAGGTGGCAGGCACCAGGTGGCAGCCCTTAATTACCAAAAGCCAGGTGGGCATGATGACAGCAGAGTCAAAGCAGTAAGCAGGATAGTCTGCCTTGCAGAAACCTATGGCATTGGTTAGGTGATCACCTGGTATCCCCAAAAGTGAAACAAATGGGAATCATACTAAATTCTTACTTGATCTGTAGAATTCTAGGTCAAGTGAACAGAAACCTAACATGAATCATAAAAAGAGAGTCATGACCCTAGAATCAATTTCCAGACTTGAGCCAGTTCACACACCCAGAACCTTTGAATGAGACCATGCACTGTAGAAAAGGATATAATCATACTTTTTAAGGATTCTTGGACACTGACTCAGAACTAACAGTAATTCTAGGAGACTTAAATTATCACTGTGGTCCCCCAGTTGGAGTAGGGGTTTATGGAGGTTAGCTGATCAATAGAGTAATTTTAGCTCAGGGTTGTCTCAGTTGTTGTAATTTTCTCTATGTATTTGAAATCCTATGTTTTTGCTATTTCTATGAACTTTTATTTGCACATAGTTGTTTTGTTTTTTTTTCTGTTTGGCACTCTAAATACATTTTTTATATGAGCATTCTTTTTGTTATAGAATTCAAAAGAATTTTTAGTCATGTTTTAAAGATCTTTTCTCCATCATGGTTCCTAACATTTTTGTTTTGTGTCTGTAAAATCATATGTTGACATTTTTATCTTATGTTCTGTGTCTTTGAACATCTTTTTTCAACATATCAACCTCCATGTTTACAAGTACAGAATTATGGGCACATTTCAGGACTATCTTGAAATAATTATTCTTCCTTCATGGAAAGTCTATAATTTGTCCCATCTTTATTTTTCTCTTAATGACATTGTTTTTCATTTCTATTATTTATAAATGTTTATTTTGATCTCCAACTATTTTTTATCAGTATTTTTTTTCTTTTTCCCTTTGTAATATTTTATTCACTTCCCTGGATATCATTCTTCCCTTTATCTCTGTAACACAGTTATATATGGTTTTAAAGTTGTCTTTCCTCAATAGTAAATTTCTTCATTATCTAAAGATCTAAAGTGGCAAATTCCTCTCTTTGTTAAATGAATTAGTTTTCTTAAATTAATTTTCTTTTTTGTACTTTGACTTTATAATTTTTGGGTTTGTTTGTTTTTTTCAGTCTTTCCTTTCTCATTCATCCCTGATGGATAGCTTTTGATTGCTTCTCCCAGACCCATGTGACCACCCAGTTCAGAACCAGGTCCTTCATGTATTAGCAGTTCAAGTATATTGATGTGTCAGCTCGGGACCTGGTTGCTTGGTTGTCTTTTATTGTCCTGCTGAACAATAACTCAGTCAAAGCCACAACCTTATCAGTTTTCATGGGTTATGTTCTGATTCGTCCACATTTTATAAAATGAGTGGATTCCCTTTTCCTTTAAAGTTTGAATTCCTGGACGCCTCTCCCACTTTCTTCCCTAGAGATCAACGCCTCACTGACTTCAATGCCACCCTAATGTGAGTTTTCTGTTCTACTTACAGTCAGCAAATACATCCAACTTGTTTTTGAGTGGTCCAAGGCTTTTCAAACCATTTTTGATAATTTTCTAAGTTTAGAGGTGAATAAAGGTAACCAAAGATGTGAACTTATGTTTCCATTACAGGTCCCATGTTTGTTGCTATTTTTTAAAACCGGGCAATAAAAGTAAGAATAAAACTAAGTTCTCTTCAGAAAATTCACAGTCAAAGCGTAAGGTGTAAATCAATAATGTTAGAAATTCAATGTTTATTTTTATACGTTACATTTGAAATGACAGGAACTTCAGAATATAGGTTTCTTCTTGAGTTGATTCTTAACCTGGGACCATTACTGCAATCCTTTTGAGTGTGTCTAAGAGATAGGACAGATTTGTGAATGTCTATTCTAATTATGCAATGAGTGCAAACACAAATGGTTTCTAACATTTCAAGCTGAGAAAAAAAATCATCTTGACTCACTCTCCAACTGATTAGATTCAACAATATTAACTTTAACAGAAATAAATAAAAAAAAGAGATTTGGTCCAATAAAGTTATACATATATAGGAAAGTTAGATCTGCTTTAACACAAACACAAATTTAAATGCAGAAAGTCCTATGTAATCCCATTTAGGCACTATAAATGATAGGAGTCTATGGAACTGTTCTTTGTTTTGAATACTGAAAATTCTGGATGAAATGTATTTCTATAATTTTTAAGCGCATAGTCCATAATAAACATAATGCCACTCTAAAAAGGATTAGAAAGAATTGTCTTTTCCATGTAGTTCAGTAAAGCATTTGTAAGACCAATGTTTAAAAGCTATAGGGAAAGAAAATTTGCTTTTCTATAAAGAATTTTCTATCAGTATCCAACAATGGTATTTTTTTATATTCCATATTACTTTCGGTAGAAAATCTTATTCCTTATTACTAGAATCTTTAAATGGAGGCTGCTAATCAACAATTAATTCTTCCGTCGTGGAAATTCTTACACACCGTATGGCAATATGAAAAATATCAAATCTTTCTTCCCACATCTTGTCTCTTAATTATACCCCAAAACAAACTTCTTATAGAAGCAATGTTATTAAGAGTTGTTAGGCTCTGTTTGTTTTACACAGTTTGAAAAACAAAACAAAAAAGAGAAAAAGAAACAGAGTATGGGACTCTGAGTCAGAATGAGTTTTTATTCTCTTCCAGTTATTAGCAGATGAATGAGTTTCAGCTGCTCATTTCAAAAGTAAAATCCTTATGATACCCACATCAAATAACACGGGAGAGCTTGTGTGGATCAATAAGATAGCTCAACTGTCTTACAAGGTTTATACACAGGAGAACATGGAAGGGATTTTCATAGGGTGTGTTAGGTAGAGAAGTGTTGGGAAGTATTTTAAGTGTTTACAAAACTACCAAAAGTCAACTTACTGTCATCATAGAGGAATGATGTGCTTCTGAGAAACCTTGCAGATCACTACAAAATGCTGGATTAAAAAATCAAGACGTAAAGAAAATGAAAAAAGCATCCAAAAGTAGACAGTAACTGGCAATATTAACTTTGAAAAACTAAATCAGTAACAATTGAGAATTTGTGGCTTACTGACCCAAGAACAAGGCTCAATCCCTACGGCTAAATCTGTGAAAACCCCCACTCTTCTGGCTCGCCACGTTAGAGATCAGAATTCAGGGGAAATCCTGGTAGCATGAAAACCTCAGGAGCCAGACCCAAAGTCAGAACATAAATTGCTCAAATCCCCAGCCGACCGCAAAGATGCGTAACACATCATGGAAACACCAGGTGTCCAATTTAAAAAGACGGTAAACATCAGAGAGAAATCTCCTGAAAGAAAGAAAGAATCAGAAGGAGGCGTGTGACTTTGAACCATTTGTGGTTAGTCTAGATGGTGGAAATCTGAGAGCAGACAGGCTTGTGTTATCCAATATAGGTCAGAGCCCGAGAGTGGAAGAGTAGCCAGCATGCAAGGAGTTAAATACCTCGTTTCGCCTTTGTGTGGGGACGCACTTCTGACCTGGCTTCTAAGTTGTATCTCAGAGGATGGGGTGAGACCTGTTGTCCTTACTGATAATCCGCTAACTAGGCAGCCTCCTTCTGCTGACTCCTTTTCTTCCCCACTTTCTCGTAACTCTTCCAGGGGATCAGCTTTCAAAGAAAATATTTGCATTCTAATGCATTCTTTAGGCTCTAATGTTGGGGGAGAAACCAGACAGATAAAAATTACACAAGTCATAGTTACCAATGAACATTAATTATGTGATAAATTATACAGATTTTCCTGGCCCCCATTTAAGCATAATTATGAATTGTGTTTGTTTTGATCAACATACATAATTTACTCTCAATTGACAGTAGGACCAAATTAGATGGTATTTCTTGAATCATTGTAATTCTTAAATACTCTTCGATTTTTGATTTGAGAAACTATGCTGGGCAGTTGCCACTAGAATTGTCCGTTTTAAATAAATATCTAGATTCATAAATTTATGATGGATTTTAACTAACATTTCAAATCACCTACCAAATACCATGCTCCAATAATAAAAAAATCCTAAATATAGTTGTGAGAGTGCAGTGATGAATGAGCATTAAAATGAGCGCTTTACCAGCATGTATTGTGCATTCCCATATTGAGAGTCATTTTAAAATGTTGTGGCAGATCTAGAAAATATCACGTGTAGCCTTTGAGTTGGTCCGCGGAATCTCACTGTTCTAACACTGCTGAGGTCACTTTCTAGAAACACATTCAGACTCCGCACCATGTAGCAAAAGGGCTGCTTCTGGATATTTGGCTGAAGTTGTGGTTGTGTAGCTCTTCCTTTATCAGTCATGTATGCGTGAATATTTTAACTTGACCTTGACAGCGTTTTAAGGCATTGCGTCAATTTGAAAACCATTATTTTTTTCAATTCTTCACTTAAAATCTCTACTTCTTACAAATCATTGAAACATTCATGAATTTCAGCTTTGCTGTTCCTTTGTTTAGTGACTTGGTTGGCCTATTTTAGCAAAGTCTGTTTCCGCTCCGGTGTGAGGCCCTTGATGTTCCTTGGAGGGTGCAGCCTTAGGCAGAGGACAGTCACCTGGGAATGACAGTCGCTTTAGCAGGACTGCATTTAACGCTCTCGTTCCCTGGGCTCTCCGTTAAGCTCTCTGCTTGTGCTGGTATTACACGCGGTTTGTAGTCTCCATTAATTGCAGGCCGATCAACGATTCCTTGAGTTATAAATCGCTTCCACAGCCTGATCCGACCCCATTCCCTTGCAGAGCAAGTTTCTGAGGCAAGTCTTGGAGGTTTATTCTGACCACAGGACAGGTCTTTTTAGCTGTCGCTTTACCTGGTTCTCTGGTAATGTTCCTGGACTGAATTTTAGCTTATTACTCCTCCTGCTTATCACCAGAATCACTCTGGTTTCTGAGCAACATTCGTCTTTCAGATGAAGTCAGTTTCTTCAGTGAGAGCTTTGGAGCTTTCTGTTTTCATGCATGTCCTCCCTATCAGGGCAAACTATCTGAGCCTCTGCTTCAGATCCAGAGACAGGGACAGAAGCTTGATCCTGTCAGAGGGACAGCCCTGGTTTATGGCCCAGTTTGGCAACCTCTCGTCTCCTTGGCTTGCCTCCCCAGCATTGCTCTTACACCCCCCGAAGGGGCTAGAGAAAGGGTAATGGTTTCCTCCATCTTCTGGGCCTGCCATGCTGGGGGCACCTGGAGCTGAGCCCCCATCTTATTAGTGAGAGTTGAGAAGAGGAAAGGGGACCTTAATTTCTCAGCTTCAAGTGGTAGGAATTTAGCCTCTGCAACATGCAGCCAATAGGGATGAGAAATGCTGGCAACCTGGCCCTCCTGGTGAGGTAGCATATCCCTTAGCTAGGAAATGAGGGAGAAGAAGCTCTGTTTTCTTGGTGCCACCCCCCCCCGCCCCCCCAGATTAGAGATTCTGTAAAAACTCTGAGGCAAGGAGGGGAAGGAGAAATCAGATGATGCTCAAGTGCCACAGACCCTGGTTGTTGGTATCATAATTTAGAAGATTTTTATCTTATTTATTTTTATTTTTCAAAAAATTTTTAAAGATTTTATTTATTTAGTTAGTTACTTACTTACTTATTTACTTAGAGAATCTCCAGCAGACCCCCTGCTGAGTGTGGAGCCTGATGCAGGGCTCAATCTCACGACCCTGAGATCATGACCTGAGCCGAAATCAAGAGTCGGACGCTTAACCGTCTGAGCCACCCAGGCTCCCCTGGAAGATTCTCAGAAATGTTTCTGTGTTTGTGATATGCCCTGGGACAATTTCCAGAGACTTTAAGTGGTTTTTTTTGTTTTGTTTTGTTTTTTAGTAATTTCACCATTTGCAGTTGTTTTGTAGGGAGTGGGGTTTATAGCACTCATCATGCTATCATTCCAGAAGTCATGCCTTCCCTAATTTCTTATTTTATTTTAACTGTTACTTGTTCTCTAAATTTACTATGCATTCGACCAAAAATACCTGGTTAAATTCTTTAATCTACATAGGGATCATTTCTGTCCCTTAATTATTTTTATATCCTTTGTACTGTGAAAAATTGACGTGACTAAAGGCTTTTTAAAATGGAGTCAAAGCAGCTACTGCAGAGAACACTGTCTTGCCTGCCGCTGTTTGAACGGGGTCATAACCTTTGGACTGGACAGAACTGCAGTTGTTTTAAGCAATTGCTTGAGAAGTCAGCAGGAAGATGGACATCCTGATCACAAGAGTGACATTTGTGGACTTTCTGAAGATAGAATCAGTATATAACCAAGAGTAGCTTTAGCCTTTCTTTTTTCTCTTTTCTTAACTGATGTAGCTGTCCGCTTTCCTTTTCCTTATAAAAACTCCTTGCTTTCTTCTTACAAGCAGGACATTATTTGGGTTTCTATCTGAATCTGTGTTGTCTGAGTGGCACTTCTTTGATTCCCAAAATAAACACTAACTTGCCCCTCATTGTAGCTCTTATTTTCAGATTAACAATATGTATTTGTCCACTCTAGCGCCACATTTTACAATCATGCCTAATAAACCCAGAAGCTTTTCATTTTTTCTAGTATACATTCTGCTGTTAGACCCCAAAATGTACACCATTCCATGGGGCTGCATGTGGGATGCAAAATATGGTTCTTTTAAAGACTACCATGCTAATGTTCTGTGTTCTGATGCATTTGTCTTTGTTGCATACTATTGTTTCTTGTTTTGCTAGCTTTGTTCTTCGGTCCTATAATTAGATATGTGCTCTTTTGTGTACAAGTGCATTTTGTGATCTTTTGAAAACCTGAGTGTTTTCAAGCATAGATAACTTAATTAGGCAAGCTGATAATGAAGCCAGCTTATTTCAAAACATGTAACAGTAGAAGCAAAATATGGTATATTTTAAGCTAGTATTTAAAAGCTAGTTACTACATTTTCTGTCTCCATCTTTAAAATGGTGTAAAATAAAATACTGAAGTTTCTGCCAAGTTTCTTCAATGAAGTTTCATATAATTAATTTGAATCAGAATATGTTTCAATAGAAATAGTCTCACAATGTCAGAAAGATGTGATGGATATCATCCAGGATTATCATGTAATTTGCTAGGTTTCTGAATATGATATTCTTCGGAGTTGCATTTGTTGCTTCCAAGATGTGAATTTGATGGGAATAATTTTCTTTTTTATTTTCATTATACTGATGATAATTAAGTGTTCTTTTAGGAAAGACTATAAAAATCCAGGAATTTCATCTGACCTGTTCAAGTTCTGGACTTGATGAGAATAATTTTATTGCTGCTTGTATGTTTTATGACGTAGTTTTGGTGTGTCTGTGGCTCGCGGCCACTCTGACATTTGGAATTTACAGCAGTGTCCCACCTGCCCGGCTCTGAGGACAATGAAACATGTTATGTGTTACATTTTAATTCTAGAGGTGTTCTTTAATCCAGTCACTCTGCAGAAAGGAGACTGTTAATGAAGAAGATTGCAGGGACTACTCTCCTGAAGTATTTAAAATGGAGACTTTGTGACTATTATCTTTTCATTTTACCCCTGCGAGTGTTTACATTTTTCACAAACACCCCCCAAATAATTAAGACAACAATGAGCAGAGGAGTCTGATTCACAGGTGGCAAAGACAAACTGCTAGAAGTTTGTTTCTGGAGTTTCTGTTAAAGTCAGGTTTAGCTGAGATGATGAATGGCAACATGGAAAAAAACTTAGGTCATCATTGATTTAAACAACCAGAATAGGTTTCTGGAAATCAGCACTGTATTCTTTTTTTTTTTTAATTAATTTATTAACTTATTTGTTTGGCAGTGTGTTCCTGCAGGAGCTGGAGTAAGCAGCTGAAGTTTCCCCAAGCAGAGGTTTCAACTGTTCTAAATTTCAATACAAGCAGCTGGTGTTCAGCGTTCAGAGTGCGTCAGCCCCTCGTCTAGAAAAGGGAGATCCGTAGAAGGACTCAAAGCTGTACTTGGTATTTATGAATAACAGGTCTTTTAGCAACTGAACCACTGGAAGTGCAAAGGCTTTTGCTGATTTCTGCAAGAGCTCCACTCCACTTGCAGACGTCAGCGGGGAGTGCCAGGATTATTCCTCCATGCGTCCCCTCTGTCCCATTCTCCCCGTGGTCCTTGAGAGCAGGCACAGATACGCCCAACAAAGCACAGACCAGATGTTCAGTTCAACAGACAAAGGCCAAGACTGAAGACATAGTTATGGTGAAATAACTGGGAGCCCACTCAGCTCCACAACACGGTCTGAGAATTGCCATGGGCTGGGAGGTTGGCAAGGACAGCAGAAGTAGGGACGTGGGTACAGAGAACCCCTGAGGAGTTGGGAGAGCCCACCCTAGTGCAGGATCCTAGACTAGGACATGAGGAAAATGTGGAAAACCCTGCATGCCCATCTGGAAGATGTGACCAAGCAGGCATGGCAAATTTATATTTATAGAAATGACGCAATGAAGCACCAAATCATATGGTGTTGACTGTGAGTGACTATGGTTGATTTGGTAGAAAGAACACTCGTTGGGGACGCCTGGGTGGCTCAGTTGGTTAAATGTCTGCCTTCAGCTCAGGTCACGATCCCAGGGTCCTGGGATCGAGCCCCGTATCGGGCTCCCTGCTCCGCGAGGAGTCTATTTTTCCCTCTCCCTCTGCCCCCTGCTTGTGTGCGTGAGTGCTCTCTCTCTCTGACAAATAAATAAAATCTTAAAAAAAGCAAAGAACTCTTGTTGGATAATCAGAGGACCTCATGGTGCTTTCACAATGTAGTTGGATGTGAGTTTGTGAGAAAGTCACTATACGATCTCTTCACTCAAAAAATGCTCTCAAAAGTTCCCGATGAAGTCCCCGGTGATATCTGTGAAGTTTGACTCTTGCTTGATAGACTCCCCAGTCTTTCCCTGTTTACATTTTGTGGTCTTTGTCCCACATTCAGACTTCTTCTGCTCAGATACATTTTTTTTCTTCCATGTAACTTACCAGATATTTCCACTCAAAAAATTTTTTTATGTTTTTCAATTCTCAAATCTTCAATTTATATTGTTTACCTTTTGACTTATTTTATTATGAGTATTTGTATATGATGTCCATATCTACCTTTGGTTCCTATCAGTTAATACATTTTTCTTTCAATAACAGTGACTAACTCTGCCTGAATTAAGTAGGAAAAAACATATATATTAAATAATTTTGGGGAGGGCTACAGAGGCTGGCTTAGAAGGTAAACAGCCAGGGGCAGATCTACTAACGTGGCCCAGAAATGGTCTCATGAAAACCCCACTACACAAAGACCCAGGTTGCTCTACCATCATTGATGACATGTCCCTCTGCTTCTGAAAAATGAACGTAAGCACTGCTCTGCTGCCCCCTCCAAAAGCCCGAGTCTGTATCATCCTTTCTCTTCACTCACTAGTTTTCTTTGAGTTCTGTGGTAGAAGCCCAGTGGCACCTGAGATTAAGTTCAAGATCCTGTGACCAAGGACATTAAGCTGATGGCCACTTAAGTTTGATCCCATTTTAAAGAATTAATATTAATAATAATTATTATATATATGGATATTATATTAATTATGTTGTTTTCTGGGTTATTTATACCTATGTGCGTGTTATTTAGGCATATCCATGGGACAAGGTGAGCTTAGGGTCCTCCTCCACCATCTTCCCTGGAAGTCCAAATATATCCACATTAAACCTTCAAAAAGTCAATCCTTGGGTTAACTCAAGGAATATAAGCACTCAACATCTCATAGTTCTTCTATATAAATAATGACTGTTTATCTTTGACATCTTACTTTTCATTAGAGCTCTGTTTCCAAATTCCTTGCATTTCTTGCTGGTGCTTCATACTCACTGCTAAGAAGTCAATGCCCCCAACCCAATTGCCATTTTAAAAGTTCCCACTTAATTATTGATATAAAAGTACCAGAAATCTGGAGCCAATAAAGCCAATGTTTTGTTTCTAGCCTCCTGTTTCACTTTGTAGGTAAGCCCTGTTATTTCTTTCTATGTGTCCTAACATCACAGTAATTAATGTTGTTATTTGATTATTTATACATCCCATCATTTATTCATTTAATAATTTAATAAATATATAGTACAAATCATGATTATTTAACAAAAAAATAACTGTGTGCCTTCTATGACAAAGACACTCTATTGGACACCAATAGCTTTAGCAATTCAACAACAACAACAAAACTTCTCCTAATATTCTACTTGGAGAGACAAGATTCAGTAAACCTAAAAATGATAACATAATTTTGGTTCATGATATTAAGAAATGCAATATGTATGTGTGTGGGGGGGGGAGTGATACCACTGAAAATTATTCCAATTTTCTAAAAGTGAGTGTTCCATTGTAAAATTAATTTTTTATCACTGTGAATATCCTTATGATGCTAGCTGTTCCTCTCATGAGAGAAGTTCTTGTCTGTGGACCAAAAGAATTGAGACATAACAAAGCTTACCCTTAGCCAAAAGGTCCATCATTGCCTAAAAAGGGACCCTATTCCTACAGAGTCATAAAAATTTAAGCAATTAAGTAGAATGCTTACCAAAATGCCATAAGGAATATTAATTAATTTTTTTAATTAATTTTTTTTTTAGTTAACAACCTCTGAGAAAAAGGCAAGGATGGAGATTTACCACTATGCACTTAGGGCCGTTATATGCTGTGGGCACTATTTCCATCCCAGACAAAGTCATCAGTGAAAACTTAAGACAAAGGTAAAGCCCCAGTTCTTGAAGTACTCACTTAAATCAATTAATCTCAACTATAATTCAAAGGAACATATTAAGTAAGGAAGGAATAATGGAATAAATCTCATGTGCCTCAACCAATAAATAATGTCTTTTGGTCAGAAAATAAAAAATGTGTTTTGAATATCTTCATATTTTGGGTCATAAGAAATATATAAAAGCATAGCAAAGAAAAGCCTTGGATAGAGTTCTCTTTCTGCCAAGACATATTTAAAATGTAGTACCCAGCATGATTAAACAGTTAAGTTTAATAGGGTGTAAGTTTCTGCCCCATAAAATAATTTCTCTTTGCTGGTATTGATTTACTAACACCTTATTGAGTGGAATGTGTGTTTTGCGGGGTGTTTTGGGGAGTCTTATTGATTCACTGAAAGTCGAGAGGATGAGAAGGATAGAAATGGCTTTGATTTCATTTTTTCATTAAAAAGTCAGTTGTGATCAACCTTAAAACTCAAAGGCAATCTCAGTTTGTAATCTGTACCCCTTTAAAAATGTTTTCTCCATGAGGCCAAAAGAAGCTAGTTAGAGTTTAAGCTTCATTAATGGAAAGGAAGAAAGGCAATGGTGTCTTTCTGTTCTGAGCTAGTGAGACCAAAACTACAGAAATGTATTCAAATCTGGGTGATAAACTTGAAGGAAAGCTAGAGATAAATTGAAAATGCATTAAGAGTAGTGTGACCAAAACACTGACAAGACCCAGTGCCAGGTAAACGAGGATATATATGTGTTTTTGTTGTTCTTGTTTTGTTTTGTGTTTGTGTGATCAGTGTCTTTATGCATTTGGATGATTGTACAAATGGGATTATACTTCAAAAAGTCTGAGTACAGTCTTTAGGAAACTGATCCTGAATCAACAGAAGAAACTATATTCTCAGCACTTCGAAAGGCTGAAAACACAGAGATGCTGGCCATTTTCATGAGATGTGCTAGAACTAGAAGTCCAGCTAGAAAGGGGTATATTATAGATAAGACTTTAGCAGAAATGAGCATCAGAGTAGAACCTAAATTGTATGAACTTTTACTTTCTCCTAAACCAGAGAATCTATAATGTCATTAAAGCGTACGTATGTTTATAATAAGTCAGTATTCCTGAAAAGGCATGACTAATCCTTATTTTAAAATTAAGTAGTTTGTGTTTTCATAAGAAAGAATTATTCTATTATTGGAAACTTCTAGATAAAACAATAAAAATAGAGAAAAGAAAAAATTATTCCATTCTCTTTATTTGTACAATGTTAGTATGCTCATGCATTAGTGAATTTCTCCATTTTAGGACTCTATTTTTTAGAAATGTTTATTTATTTTTAATTCCAGTATAATAAGCATACAGTGTAATATTAATTTCAGGTGGTTCAACACTTTATATATCACCCTGTGCTCATCACGACACGTGTCCTCCTTCATCTCCATCACCTGTTTCCGCCATCCCCCCCCCCCCAACCTACCTTCTGGTGACCATGAGTTTGTTCTCTATAGTTAAGAGTGTTTCTTTTTTTTAAATTTGTGTGTTTGTTTTATGTTATTTTAATCATTTTGTAAATACAGCATTTTGAAATTAATATAAAAACTTATTTCTATTATACTTCATAGTTTAATGATTTAAATTATCTTACAAATAATAAAGAAATAATAATTTATCACTAATTCCCTTATTGCTGTATATTTAGTATAAATTAGAAAGTTGATATTATAAATAATAATGAGATAAAAAATCAATGCATACAGATTCTCCCTTATATTGGATTATTTTGTAAAAGTATTACTTTTTTTTTATAACAAACAAGGTTGAAAATACACTAAATATGATTTTTCTTTAGGGAAATATAAATTAAAACCACAATGAGACACTGCTACACAATTATTAAAGAAGCTAAAATTCAAAATGCAAAACACACCTAAGTGTTGAAAAAGAAGGACTAGAACTTTCATACACTACTGATGAAAATGTAAAATGGTACAATTTTGCGAGAGTTTGGCAGTGTCTGAAATAGCCCAACATGCACTACCATATTAGCAAGTCAAATCATTAAGTAGAAATCAACCTCAAGATTACATAGCTATTGCATTTAGCAGGCAAAACCTTTAAAGCAACTAACAAAGAGCCAAAGGAAAACATATTCCAAATATTAAAGTAAAATATTATCATGATCAGTAAACTGATAGGACATATCAAAGTTTAAAAGTGTTTAAAGTGTCCAAAGTGAAAGGAAAATTTCCCTAAATTAACTCAATAGTAGTTTGAAGATGTCAGAAATTTAGTGTCAGTGAAATAGAAGGCAGAAAAATAGAAATTATCCAATCTGAGGAATAGACATTAAATAGGACCAAAGAATAATAGACTCTCAGTTACCTGTGGGAAACTATTAAATGGATTAATGTAATTAGATACCCAGAAGGAGAAAGTGATGAGGATGAGGCCAAAAATAAAGTTACGAATAAATAAAGCACGACAGTCCCAAATTTGGTTTTTAAAAAAATCAATTTACTCATTCAAGAAGCCCATAAAGCATAAGTAGGATGAATAAAAACAAACAAAACCTCTTACATAGACACTTAATTGTGAAACTCCAGAAAAATTTAGGGAAAAAAATGAAAATGCCAAAATATTATTTCTGATATAACATCCTTAAAATAAGAAGTTGAAATAGAGACATTTTCAGATTCATGAAAGCCGAAGGAATCTGCTCCAAGAAACCTGCACTACGGAAAAAAAAAAAAAAAAGAAACCTGCACTACGGGAAATGCCAAGAGATACTCTTCAGGCTGAAGGAAAAGGATACAAATAAAAGCTTGCATCTATCAGAAGGAGTAAAGAGCTCTCTGAGAAAATTAAAATTTGTGATTTTCTTCTTGTAATTTCTTCATAAGTAAAAACTGCTTAAGAAAAAATAACCGTGCTAGATGGTGATTACTACATACGTGGATGGAAAGTATATGAAAAAAAAAAAGTGCAAAGCAAGAGGTTGGGTCAATGGAATCAAGCTGTTATAATGTTATATTTCTGAAAAAGCAAGGAAGAAATGTTAAAGGTAAAACGTGACTTTGGCAATGCTGAAAATAGAGTGTTCAAAAAAAAACACAGTGACGGGACATGAAAGGACAAGCCATAGACTGGTAGAAGAATTCCACTGCAGATCTCTGGCAAGGACTGAAAGCAGAAGATAAAAGTACCTCAATAATAAGAAACCACCCAATAGAAGAAACTTCACAAAGGAAGAGTCATAAATGATCAATAAGCATAGGAAAAGATATTCAGTATGATTCTGCTGTATGAGGAAAATCCAAATTAAATTCCCAGATTAGATACCACTGGACCCCTAATAGAATTTCTAAATTAAAAAGAAAAAAAAAAAAAAAAAGACAGTTCCAAGTGCAGGTGAGGATGCAGAGTACCTGGAACCCTAGTGGGAATGCAAAGGTGTGTAGCCACTTCAGAGCTAAATATCCACTTCCCATAAGACCTGTCAATGTCAATCCTGGGCATTCATCCCAGAGAAATGAATATATGTCCACAAAAGTCTTACCCAAGGATGCCCACGGTAGCTTTGTTTCTACACATTAAGAACTGGAAAAAACCAAACTGTCCGCCAACAGGTGAACTGGCAAATTTATACAATAGAATATTAATAAGCAATAAAAATGAACCAACCACAGATGCAGGCAACAACGTGATTGTGTCTCAAAAACATTATGTTGAGCAAAAGAAGCCAGATGCAGATTATTATATGCTGTATAATTATTTTATATGAAGTTCAGAAGTGATACACATATAATACAATTTCCCAGGATCAGTCCTAATTCCTAAGGCCATATTTCATATGTAGTCATGGCTCCCACCAATTTTTGTATGCAACAGCAACTTCTGACACTCGAGAATGTTTAACTAACGTGTGTGAACACATAAAGCAGAAAAGATGAGATTTAAGTTATGACGCTGATAAACTGGGATGGAAAAATGACAATGCTAGCAAAGTATAAGAGTTCAGTTTGCTGAGTGACTTTACTTTCTTGACGAGTGTCTGCGACAGGCACTCAGAACACAGACGATGCGCTTCATGCAGAGGTAAGGCTCAACCAAACGGAAGAGTGAATCATGAGTGTGCTTTGTATGTCCTTTCTGAAAACGGAACTGCCTACAAGTCCTTACAGAGTTATTTACAAAGGTCTGGCTTCCGCTTTTCCCCCAGTAACCACACTCAGAGTGTAGATTTCATTCAAACTTAACATAAATTACAAGCCTGTTACCATGAGGTCATCCATGCAGTTAGCCTACGCTTCTTTAGAATTCTAATATTTATAAGACTCTTCGCAAATAGTAACTATATAACGTCTATTTTGCTTCTCATTTAGTTATTCCTGATTGAATAGTGTAACTACTCTGTGCTTCTTTAAAATTTATTCCTTCCTTTTCTAAAAATAGCATGATTAGTAGACAACAACACAAATAATGTGCATTTACCAAACTTACTTTATTTTCTGCAAGCTGATACCTACTAATAAGAAACTAGGTCTACTGTCATTGATGTCATCCATGTGGTCTTTCCGGTGACTTTTCTACTGATAGACTTTCATGAGATTTGGAGGGAAAACTACTCTCATTTTACATCTGACCTCACAGCAGAGGAACTATTTCATATAACCTTGTTTTTTCAACCATTGCTTTTTAGACAAGGTGCATCTGAAAATTAATATGCCTTAATGTGTAAAAATATAAGAGTTTGTCTTTAGAGGTTGCTACACTGAAGAAAAATAGATACATAGGAATCACATCTTGTTGTTAGTTATTTGGAGCTGGGAGGTGGGTGAGGTGAGGACCAGCAAGGTTGGTTGTGTTGAAGTGAGCCTTCACTAATTTCCCATGAGGGGAGGGCTGGAAAGATGACCTCATTTTCAGATCTGTGAGGCAAGGAAGGAAGATAATTGGGTCTTCAAATTCATGAGGCAAAAATCAAGTCACTGTCCACTAAATACCTAGCATAAAATAATCTCAAAGTCAAACCTATGAAACTAGCACAAGAAGGTCAACTGCATGGTTATAGACACAGAAATGTATTAAATATTGGAAGTTATACTTCTAAACCAGCAGCACTTTTTCCTAATCTGAATATACTTTATGCACCATTATGATAGCCTTTGGTGTGCTCATAGAGCATTAAGGAAGCGTCTAAGTATTTTCATTAAAGAAAAACAGAAGTAAATGAAATGTTAGTGCTTTAATATCATCTATTTTTTCTTCCCCGTTCTAGATTCTAGTTTTGAAGAAATAAAAGCCCAGAGAAATTTATGTGGTCGAGATTGCCAAAATTTCCAGATGAGATCTCTTCCAAATATACCAGCAGACAAGGAAGGAGGCCCTGAGGTTTTAGAAAAGGTGAGTACAGTGAGACCTTGACAAAGCTCCGAGTGTTTCCCTCATCTCAGGCAGATAGTATGACAAGAGACATTGAGAACTGATAAAATCATACATTTTCATGTACTGTGAAATCAATCATTAACCAAAGTATGTCCACATTTACGCCATCTCAGAAGGATTTTGGTTATCATGCATTTAGGTTGTTAGGCACTTACTCTAACTCCTGGATAAAAGTGAACTTCAAACTGATGGACTAAATCAACTATCCAGATTTTTTGAAAAATCGGATTTAAGATCTTATGTGACTGAATCATAGCTGTAAGGTAGAGATCACATAGCCTACCACATTTTATTCATGGAGGTGGCATGGGGCCGAGCACCAAAGGCTGTATGCATTAAGGACACACCACGCATCCGATGCCTAGAGACAGTAATGGCTAGCTAGAGAAGAAGTGAAATAGAGAAGCAAAATAAATGGAACTTTTAAATTATTTTGGAAAATATTCTTTTGTATGTTTGAATTCCACTTCAGGAAAAAAATTCTAATTAAATTCTCTGCAGATAATTGAACAGGTACTGTGTACAATATCCTTAGTTATCTCCCTGTATGTTTTTACCTGAAGTGTGTTTATTTTATTTCACTTGGAGGAGAGTCCTTCAATGTCTATGCAAACTGTGTCCACAGTGACCTGTGGGAATTCACCTCCAAACCCCAGGGCTTTCTAGGAAAAAACTCCTACATGCACACACACACACACAAATCAGTTCTGCTTCAGTTTGTGAAGGGATATTCTTTTGTTATTCACAGTTCTCATTAACTATGAGGGCTGCAGGGCAATGAACGTTATCCTTTTGCTTCTTCTGCACAGTGGAAGCATTCTTAGATTGACTAGATTAAGCACTTTGCTTTTCATTTGTATATTCAGATTCCTCATCTCTGATGTGCCTCACACCTCCAGGATTTCCTTTACATTAAAATCCCAGTTATGGATGTTTTCTCCTTAAGTGATTAACATCAACCCTTAGACTTTTCTAAACTCAAATTTAAATTACAGCCAACTAAAAATTTCCCACTGTTTCTTTCAGAAATAGGCATTTTATGTGTCAAATGAAAATAGGGGCTATCATTCTGAAATAGATGTTTTAGAAAATCTAGACGAGCATCAGAAATTCTCCCACAGAGGTGGAAATGAGACAAATTAAATCTGCATCGAGATGAAATCCTGGAGACTTAGCCTGCCTACAAAAGCCAACAAGAAGCATAAGAGATTTATGGGGAAATTTGTTGTATTAATACTAGTGAAATGCACTGGGGACTCCCTTCTTGATCTGATCCTTAATCATTCCAGATTTGTACCAGGATTTTTTTTTCTACTAATGTAACAAAAGTATGTCCCTATATAATCATAAATCAGGAAAAAGTCAGTCTTGGCATGCCTGTTTTTCAAGCTTTGGTGTTGTGAGAAATTAAAATACTAACTTACAAAGGCGTGAACATCAGTTACAGTCTGTGCTCACTGGATGCATTCTGTTTCTGAGCATGGGAAGAAACCAGTCACTCTAGTTAAACTATGCCATATGTTGTGAACATTTCTCTACTGTCCTGTCTGGGCTGTTACTTTCTTTGATAGTGTTTTCCTTTTGTCCATGAATTCATTGCTATAGCCCTGTGTAATGATTAATTTGGTCAAGTTTGGAGCATAAGGCAATACTCATAATAGGAATCCAAATTCAGGACTACCTTAGTAGCAATGAAGAAGCAAGGACATACCTCTAAGCTTGTGTTCAAGGAATTCTGAGAAGTTAGTTTTGCTAGAAGTAAGAGTCGGACTGAAATGCCATCCAAGTGTTATATACTAGTGGGATTTTTGTATGGAGAACCATGAATATTTAAATTCTGCCCTGACTCCACCCACTCTCCTATGGTGTTCAGAAGAAATACGTATGTGTAAGAAATAATGGAAAACAGAATAAGGGATGCCTGGGTGGTTCATTCTGTTAAGCATCTGCCTTCAGCTCAGGTCATGATCCCAGGGTCCTGGGATCCAGTCCCACATAGGGCTCCCTGTTCACCAGGGAGTCTGCTTCTCCCTCTCCCTCTGCCTGCCACTCTGCCTATTTGTGATCCCTCTCTCTCTGTCAAATAAATTAATTAATTAAAAAAAAAAAGAAAACAGAATAAAGTCAACCGTTACATTAACTAGTGATTTGGCCACAAAACCCACTGTAGGACTCTTGTACACTGAATTTGTTTTCTTTGGAAACCCTCAAATTAAAGTCAGCAAAAGTACCTGCCGCTCCCTGTGTCCTTCATGTGCAGGTGGAGATCTCACATCTCATCCTTCTTATGAATGGAAGAGTCAAGCCAAAGCACAAAAGTAGGCCCACAGCACATACAAACACTCCCACCTGCCCACGTACACATACCTGCTTGCTCAAGAACGAAAGAGAGTATCTCTTCTTCATGTCTGTCTTAGATCTGTCCAAGCCACAGACTCCGCTTTCTGAGCTGCAGAAGGAAATTCAAAGGAGGAAGGCAGGTGTCTGGCTCTTTAATCTTTTGGTACATTCTTACCTATATTTAGCAACATCTGTTGCAGCAAGAGATAGCAATTTTGGTTTGAATACAGTTCTTCCTCTCTGTGCAACCCCATTTGTATCCCATTTAATATGCCACTTCCTACTTCAGCTCCAGTGGGTTTGGCCCAACAGATAAACGTGGAATTTGCTTTAAGATGTTATCTGGGTGAACAGAGTGGACAGAATCTCTCAGGGACACTGGACCGGATCTATTGACAAGGCAATGGTCAATGAACTGGCCTCCCTGGGCTGACTGAAGGTCTGTGTAAGAGTTAGTGTAAAGAGATAGAAAGCAAGGTTATTAGGACATGGAGGACAGTGCTCTTTCTCTCCTTCATCCCCCTCCCTTCTCTTTGGGGACCACCATATGCTCTCCCACAGAAAGGGAAAGGATGTAATGGATCTGCTGCTAATCATTTCCTTCCCAATCAGTAACTTTCAAAGAGTTGTAATGACCATGATTGTGAAATCATATGAAACTGGTGTAAAAATGTTTGTGAATGAAAAATTTTATCATCAGTAGTGACCTTACTCCATTTTCAGAGCTTCCCCAGACAAATAATAGATGGGCTTTTTTTTTTTATGTTTGTCCATTCCTTCACTAAATATTTATTGAGCACCTACTTAGGGCCTGACACATTTAATGATGCCTTCCTCTCTAGTATAAGTGAAATAATCAATACAATGGAAATCACAAAATTCCAGGAGCCAGGAGGGGTCTATTACAATGCTAGTGCAGGAAATTCCCATTTGCACTTCACCAATGTTAATTTATTTAATCTTCTCACTCTCACACACACATAAAATTGGTTCTTTTAGGAGTCCATAAATTACTTGCCAAATGTCACATGGCTAGTAAATGGTGAAGCTGTGATCTGAACAGCCTGCCCCCACCTCCATGTCCGTGTACTTAATCATCACGCTACGTTTGATCGCTATTCATGCACTAATATAAGAACAGTTTTTATTTAAATGGAAGAAGTTAATAATAGAATATTTAGTGTAAGAAAAATACACAAGCAAACAAGATAGAGAGGGGGCAGGTGGAGAGAGAAAAAGAAACAGAGAGAAAAATGCCAACAGTTGAGGCATTACTGGGTAGAGGGATTTCCTGCCCGTGCGGGGCCCACCTGGGTAGCTGTTCTCCGCCTCTTCACTCCCATAGAACCAAAAACCCAGACAGATTTAGAGATGGAAGCTTAGTCAGGACTTCACATCTTTCCCTCCCCAGTGTTTCAATATTAAATTCCTTTGAAATGAAAACAGTGGTGATATTAGGTCCTCAGAAGATAAGAACAATCTTGCAGAGAGAATTTAAACGAAAAAAGAAAAATCTTAGGGGATGGCCGTTTCTTGACTGTGAAACCATCATCTCTCATTCAGTCTAACTAGATAGCATCTTCCAGTGATGATATGTAACACTTTATCTTGGCTCTGAAATCTGCTGGGCATTTTCTTTGCAGGGACCCTGGTTCGGGAACACTCATTTCCTCTTATAAAAAAAAAAAAAGAAGAAGAAGAAGAAGAACAGAACTTTGTTTCTACCTCCTCAATTCATATCAAGACTAATGTTTTTGACTCAACCTATCCTAATAAGCTGCCCAAGGTAATTTCCCAAACCTTATTCTGTATTAATATTGTGAATTTTAGGTTTTATTGGTGTAATTTTCAAATCCCAAAATTAAATCTCTTTAGATTTGAAGGTATGAGAGGCAGTTTAAATAAAAATCAACTTATGGAGATTTTCAATTATAATGTTTAAATGATCCGTTACAATTCAGAAGAGAGTAGTAGCATCTGTTATGATTAGAGATGTCTTTGGTAATTCTCAAAAGATTTTGCCTTCTGGAGCGGTAACTATTGAAAATCATTGAGTTAAAGCAGGAGCTTGGGAAATGAAATTCTGGGACTATCTGTGACACCTAGAATACTACACAAATGGTTGATTTCTCTTAAAAAAAAGCTTTATTAAATATTATTTTATTATCTCTTATTTATTTAGTTAGCACATATGCTGCTGAATTTGAGTTGCTACATATTGAAGCAATATTTTAGAGAACAATAAATTAACGGTATACATTATTAATTATTAATTTTCATTTACCTCAGATTGCCATTTAAAATCAAATGCTATCGCATTGATGGCTCCCTCTTTTCTGACACATCATAAAGTTTTGTATCTCTGTACTTCTGTTCCTGCTGTTCCTTACCCTGGGATTATTGCAGTGTACACGTCTGGCACTCTAACCAGATGGCCTTGACTCCCTGCTGCAGCGACCTCCCACTTTTGCTAGACCTGAAATGAATGGCTTGCATCTCAGCCTTCTCCAGAGATTCACCTTGGCTATCAAGAGACACCTGGAGTCTTTACACTCCAGAGCTCCCCATCAATGAGTCAAGGCTAGACTTCACTGGAGACCACACCCCTAATGGGCTCCTTCCCCTTCTCTGTTCTGCTTTCTCACTGTCTTACAGGATTTTCCAGAGAAGCACTCCTTTAACAAATCACATGTACCTCAATATCTGCCTTACGATTGGCTTTTAGGGAACTTGACCTAAGAAATTATCATTCCCACTCTTGTCTACCATATAAATTACTCTTATTCCCCAGGGTCCAGCTCAAATCCATTTCCTCTGACATCTTTGAGTATATTCCCTCCACCTTGATATCCCTGGCAAAATTAATGTGCTTTTTCTTCTGCATTGTAATGGAACATAATGATTTATATTGTTAATTCATTCTACATGTATTCATCCAAAAACCATGTGTTCAATACCTGCTACACACCCAACACTAGTTTAGGCATCAACAACACAAAAGTGAGTAAAACACACAAAGTCCTGTCCTCATGAAGATTATATTCTAGTGAAGGGAGATGTGATCAATACAAGCAGACAAATTAGTGTGCTAGATAAATTTAGACAGAAATGAATATAATAATGAAACTGAGTAGTGCAATGGAAGTGAAAATTTCCTTAGACTGGGCATTCAGAGAAATGCTCTCTGCAGAACTAAGCCATGATAGTATTCTTATATAAAGCTAAGAGCTTATCAAGAGTGTAGAGCATGCATGTTTTGCACAATGACATGCATAGCTTATAAAAAAAAAAAACAACTGACATAAATACTGTTAGTGAACAGAATTCCCGAAAATAGTGTCCTGATTCTATTTCTTTGAAACTTTATTCTTTAGTTCAATGATACTCAACAGTAATTTGAGAGTTCCTGTTTCAAATCGTGTCTAATTAAGAAGCCCTAAATTATCCTTATTCAATTTCCATTGAAATATCCATGAAGACTGAGAGAGAGAAAAAAATCACAACTTGAAAAGCCAAGTCTTCCAGGCAAAAAATTAGCAATCTCTGATAAATCTTGCAAAAATAGTTCAAAGAACTGGATAAAGGATAAAGGTGTGACATGTGCATATTCTTTTTTTTTAAAATAATTTTTATTTTATTTATTTTATTAGAGATCTAATATTGTATTCACTGTCCCCTGTTGGCAGAGTCACCCCAAAGGAATGGAGAGATCAGTAATCATCCCAGTAGGTATAATACTGAATTGTTTCAAAACCAACTCATAATTGATGCCAAGTAAAAGCACTGTGCACCCATTAAAATATGGCATGGTTGAAGAAATAAAGTACATTTGAAACCTTCAAAAAAATTTTTTTTCAGATCTCATCTTTTTTATTTCTTGTATAATTTCACTTGGTCAGAGAACATATTTTGTACAAGTTCTGTCCATTTAAATTTACTGAGATTTTTCTTGTGGCTCAGAAGGTGTTCCATCCTCATGAATGTTCCCTTTTACTTGAAAAGATGCATATTTAATGTGGTTTTTGGGTGGAGTGTTCCATGAATATAAATATATATATATTATCAGGTGTGGTTTATCTCAGGATACATGGCTTTCTTAATATTTGAAATCTAAATAATGTAATTCACCACATTAATACACTGAAAAAATTTATATATTTTATTTATTTTATTTATTTTAAGAGAGAGAGCATTTCGTGAGCAGGGGGCAGAGCGGGGGAGAGGGAGAGAGAGAATCTCAAGCAGACCCCATGCTCTGACACAGGGCTCGATCTCAGGACACTGAGATTATGACCTGAGCAGAAATCAAGAGTCCCACGCTCATCTGACTGAGCTATCCAGACTCCCCCATATATGCATATTCACTGAGTTTTTAGGTCAGAAAATGGAATACTTTGAAGATATTTCTTCTCCCAAGTTTATTTACAGTTTAAAGTAATGTCACTGTCTTTCAAAAAGGAAACAAAATAAAGATGTTTTCTGATACACAATAGCTGAAAGAATTCATCTCAACAAACCTGCACTGAAAGAAGTATTAAAGTTCCTCAGGAAGGAGAAAAATGATAGCAGAGGGAAATTTAGTAGTCGTAGAAGAAGATATGGCAAGTTCTGGATATTGTAAATACAAGAGTGCACATTAAAAAGAATTGTTACTCTTGACACCGTCTTTGGGGTGATCCGTGGTGGACGTTTTGAGGGCAGCTGACCTGCAGCCTGCTTGCCCCGGACCGCCTCCTGTGGAAGCCTGAGCCATCCGTGTAGCCTTCTCCCTTTGTCTCATAACCATGTCCACCAAGGAGAATGCTAATTCACCAGCTGCCCGCCTTAACAGATTCAAGAACAAGGGGAAAGACAGTACAGAAATGAGGCGGCGCCGAATAGAAGTTAATGTGGAGTTGAGGAAAGCTAAGAAGGATGACCAGATGCTGAAAAGGAGAAACGTAAGCTCGTTTCCTGATGAGGCTACCTCTCCACTACAAGACAACCGCAACAACCAGGGCACTGTAAATTGGTCTGTTGATGACATTATCAGAGGCATAAATAGCAACAATTTGGAAAGCCAGCTCCAGGCTACTCAAGCTGCTAGGAAACTGCTTTCTAGGGAAAAACAGCCCCCCATAGACAACATAATCCGGGCTGGTTTGATCCCAAAGTTTGTGTCCTTGGGCAGAACTGATTGTAGTCCCATTCAGTTTGAATCTGCTTGGACTCTCACTAACATTGCTTCTGGGACGTCAGAACAGACCAAGGCTGTGGTAGATGGAGGTGCTATCCCAGCATTCATTTCTCTGTTGGCATCTTCCCATGCCCACATCAGTGAAAAAGCTGTCTGGGCTCTAGGAAACATTGCAGGTGATAGTTCAGTTTTTCGAGACTTGGTTATCAAGTACAGTGCAGTTGACCCACTATTGGCTCTCCTTGCAGTTCCTGATATGTCATCTTAACATGTGGTTACTTATATAACCTTACTTGGACACTTTCAAACCTTTGTCGCAACAAAATCCTGCACCCCCATTAGATGCTGTTGAGCAGATTCTTCCTACCTTAGTTCGTCCCCTGCATCATGATGATCCAGAAGTATTGGCAGATACCTGCTGGGCCATTTCCTACCTTACTGATGGTCCAAATGAATGGATTGAAATGGTTGTGAAAACAGGAGTTGTGCCCCAGCTTGTGAAGCTTCTAGGAGCTAGTGAATCACCCATTGTGACTCCTGCGCTAAGAGCTATAGGAAATATTGTCACTGGGACAGATGAACAGACTCAGGTTGTAATAGATGCAGGAGCATCTGCTGTTTTTCCCAGCCTCCTAATGAACCCCTAAACTAATATTCAGAAGAAAGCTATGTGGACAATGTCAAACATCACAGCTGGTCGCCGGGACCAGATACAGCAAGTTGTGAATCATGGATCAGTCCCATTCCTCATTGGTGTTCTCTCTAAGGCAGACTTTAAGACACAAAAGGAAGCTGTCTGGGCTGTGACCAACTATACAAGTGGTGGGACAGCTGAACAGATTGTATACCTCGTTCATTGTGGCATAATAGAACCATTGATGAACCTCTTAACTGCAAAAGACACCAAAATTATTCTGGTTAT
>NC_138379.1:92370883-92428113 GCF_054177405.1 Leptonychotes weddellii | reverse complement strand
AATGTCGTGCCAGAAACTACCTCTGAAGGCTATACGTTCCAAGTTCAGGGTGGCACTCCCGGGACCTTTAACTTTTAGATTGTACAGCTGAGGCAGAAAGTTGTTTGTTGTGTACTCTGTTTGGTAGAAGTTTGTCTTACTGTTTCTCTACTAAGAACCCTTTTTAAATGTGTTTTGTTATTGTAGCACTTTTTACAACGAAACTACTTGACCAGTTCCAAACTGTACAACCTCTATGAAGCTCCTCCTCTCAATAGGTTTCTTATTTCTATGTGGAATCTCCTCTCTTGCAGTGTCCTGTAAATAAAGATTAAATTCCATTCTTTTCTTTAAAAAAAAAGAATTGTTACTCTTTCAAATCTTTTTAAATAGTCTTGAGTATTTAGTACAAATATAATAGCAATGTATTTTGAAATTTATAATATAAGCAGAAGGAAAAAAAATGTATGACCACCATAGCATGAAGAATGGTGAAGGAATTTGAAATACCCTGTGGTAAAGTTTTTGTATTATATATGAAGCGTCATATTACTTGAAAGTATATTGTAATTAGTTAAAAATGTATACTGTAAAAACCTAAAGCAACCAGAGGTATAATTCTTTTTTTTTCTTGTTAAAGAGCGATAGTTCTTAAAGCAATGGACAAGATGAAATGAAATCATAAAAAAAAAATGTATAGTCTTTAAAATCATAGAAAAAAAGATTAAAAGGACCAGGTGTCAACAAATGGAAACAAATTTAAAGAAGGTGCACTTAACAAGATTGTTGAATCACAGATTTGTATCTCTGAAGCAAATAATACATTATATGTTAAAAAAAAAAAAAAAGAAGAAGAAGAAGATAGCAGGAGGGGAAGAATGAAGGGGTGGAATCGGAGGCGGAGATGAACCATGGGAGACTATGGACTCTGAAAAACAAACTGAGGGTTCTGGGGGTGGTGGGAGGATGGGTTAGCCCGGTGATGGGTATTAAAGAGGGCACGTTCTGCATGGAACACTGGGTGTTATACGCAAACAATGAATCATGGAACACTACATCAAAAAAGCAAAACTCTACTACATGCTGTCTATAAGAAATCCACTGTAAATATAAAGACACAGAGAAGTTAAAAGTAAAAGGATTTAAAATATTAATCCTGTGAAAACAAAGCTCAAAAGAAAACGAGTTACTAAATTAATATTAAAAAAGGTAGATCACATGGGCGCCTGGGTGGCTCAGATGGTTAAGCGTCTGCCTTCGGCTCAGGTCATGATCCCAGAGTCCTGGGATCGAGTCCCGCATCAGGCTCTCTGCTCCTTGGGAGCCTGCTTCTCCCTCTGCCTCTCTCTCTCTCTCTGTCTCTCATGAATAAATAAATAAAAATCTTTAATAAAAAAAAAAGTAGATCACAGTGCAAGAGATATCACCAGGGACAAAGTGGGGAATTTCACTAAGAGAAAGGGGTCAGTTTATCAAGAGGATGTAATAATTCCAAATGTGTATGAACCCAGTAACAGAGCTTCAAAATATGTGAAGCAAAATTTCATGAGAACTAGATTTTATAGTCATAGAACACTCCACCCAAAAACCACATTAAATACGCATCTTTTTAAGTAAAAGGGAACATTCATGAGGATGGAACACCTTCTGAGCCTCAAGAAAAATCTCAGTAAATTTAAATGGACAGAACTTGTACAAAATATGTTCTCTGACCAAGTGAAATTACACAAGAAATAAAAAAGATGAGATCTGAAAATCCTCAAATATTTGGAAATTAATCAATACAACATGGGTTACAAATAATTCATGAATTGAAGAAGAAAGGATAAATAAAACTAAAAATACTCTAAATCAATGAAAATCAAAACACAGGGTATCAATATTTATGGGATGAGGCGAGGCAGTGCTTAGAAGGAAAATAAATTATCATTTTAAATGCTTATTAGGGCTTTTTAATTTCTGAGAAATTAAAAGAGAAAAGGTTTATATCAACGATCTTATCTTCTACCTTAAGAAATGAGGGGGTAAAAGTCAAACACAAAGTAAGCAGTAAGAAAGAAATGCTGATTAAAAAAAAAAAACAAAACCAAAAGAATGAAACAAAAGCAGAAACAATAGGAAAATAACCAATAAAACATAAGCTGGTTCTTTGCAAAGATGATTAAAATTTATAAATTCTTTTAAGTCATACTGGTCAGGACAAAGGAGACACAAATTACAGATACTACAAACATCACTACAGATCCTACAAGCATCAAAAGATAAATATAGAATATTATCAACAATCGCAGACCAATAAATCAACAATAAAGATGAAATGTACAAATCCCTTCTAAGACACAAACTGCCAAAACTCACACAAGGAGAAAAATATAACCCAGAAAACTTTTTATCTATTAGATAAATTGAATCTATCTTTAAAGATTGTCCCCAATGAAAATTTTAGGCTGAGATGAGTCCACTGTGGATTCTGCCAAACACTTGTGAAAGATATAATACCGGTTTTACATAAATTCTTCAGAAAATAGTCTCCCCATCTTATTTCATGAGGTCAGAAATATCCTGATACAAAAAAAGACATTACAAGAAAAGAAAACTAGACCTCAAAATCCCTCATTAACTTAAAGGCAGATAAATTTAACAAAACTTTAGAAACTCAAATCCAGCTATATATATATATATATATATATATATATATATATATATATATATATAATAAGGATCATTATCAGGTGTGGTTTATCTCAAGATACATGGCTTTCTTAACATTTGAAATCTAAATAATGTAATTCACCATATTAATACACTGAAAAGTAAAAATATATATATCTCAATAGACGTAAAAGATATTTTGGCAAAATTCATACCCATTCATGATTAAAGTGATAGAAAAACTAGCAGCAAACGAAATAAGGGAACTCCCTCAACCTAATCAAAGCATGTATGAAAATCCTACAGCTAAAAAAAAAAGAAAGAAAGAAAATCTTTCAGCTAACATCATAATTAATGGTTAAAATCTGAATGCTATCCTCCTAAGACTGAAAACATTGCGAGATGTCTGCTCACATCACTTTTATTTCCCTCTGAAATAGAAGACATAGCTAATGCAGTAAGCAAGTAGAGGAAATAAAAGGCATACAGATGGGAGAGGAGGAGGTAAACTGTTTAATTACAGATGCCATGTTTGTTTATGAAGGAAATTCTAATATGTATATATGAGAAAGCAGGTAGAACTAACAAGTTCAGCAGTGGTACAGCATGTGAGGTAAAAATAAAAATTCAACTGTTTCTATATCTGAACAGTGAAGAATGGAAATTGGAATTGGAAAAAAATACTATTTACATTTGCAAATGAAAATAGGAAGCATTTAGGAATGAATTTAACAATGTGTAAAACCCATACATTGAAAACCACAAAACACTGCATATACATGAAGATGAAATATAGAGGTTATATCATGTTTAGTAATCTAAAGACTCAGCATTGTTAAGTTGGGAGCTCCCCAAAGCGAACTATAGATTCAATGTGATCCCTATGGAAGTCCTGACAGGCTTATTTTTTGCAGAAATTAAAAAGCCCTTGTTTAAATTTATATGCAAACAAACAAACAAACAAAACCTAGCATAGCGAAAATACCTTTGTAAAAGCAGACCAAAGTTGAAGCCCTCGTACCTTTCATTTCATGACATATTATAAATTTATGGTAACCATGAGTGTGCTGTTGGCACGAAGATAGACCTGCAGATAAATGGGAAAAGAACACAGAGTTTAGAAATAGAGACAAACATTTTATCAACTGATCTTCAAACAAAGAGTCAAAGTAATTCTATGGGAAAGGAGTTTTTCCAACAAATGATTCTGGTACAATTGGACATCCATGTGCAAAAGAAGATAAACCTCGACCCACTTCTCACACCATATATAAAAATTAATTTATAAGAGACGGTAGACCTAAATATTGTGAACAGAAGCATACAATTTCATGTACAAAACAAAAATAACCTGTGACCTTGAGGTTAGCTTTATGTTCTTACATAGGACATGGACATCACAAACCACAGAGAAAAGAATGGAAATTGTATTTCATCAAAATTAAAAATGCTTCTTTCTCACAAGACATTATTAAGAAAATGAAAAGGCATGCCATGCATTAGGAGAAAGTATTTGTTGAATATGTATCTGATAAAGGGCATATATCCAGAATAGATAAAGAACTCTTAGGGTGCCTGGGTGGCTTAGTTGGTCAAGTGTCTGCCTTCAGCTCAGGTTATGATCTCAGGGTCCTGGGATTGAGCCCCGCATTCAGCTCCCTGCTCAATGGGAAGTCTGCCTCTCCCTCTCTCTCTGTCTCTCAAATAACTAAATAAAATCTTTAAAAATAATAAAAATAAGGAAACAAATTGCCCTATTTAAAAAAAAGAAAAGAAAGAAGGAAAAAGAGAAAAAGAAAAAGAAAACCAGCAGATTTGAGCAGAAACTTCAAGTGTAACGATCCACTCTGAAAAACGGCCAGAACTCAAAATCGTTATGCTAAATGGAAAAGTGGTCAGTTAGTCAGAAAAGACCACATATTCTATGATGTCATTTATATGAAATGTCCAGAATAGGTGAATCTGTAGAGTAGGTAAAAGAATTAGGGATTGCCTAACCTTTAGGGGATGATAAAAATATTCTAAAATTAGATGATGGTAACATTTGTACAATTCTGTAAATAAAGTGAAACCCATTAAGTTGTAATGGGTTTCACTTTACAATTGGGTGGCTTTTAAAGTACATAAGTTATATCTCAATAAATCTGTTAATAAAAAGAGCTACAAAATGATAACTAAGGATACAAAAAAGATGCTTAACATAACAATTAGGAAAAAATCACAATGAGGAATCTCTGTACATCTAAAATGGCTAAAATTGACATTTGGATAATACCAAATGTTGGAGAAACTCTGTTAGGATTTTCATGTCTCGAATAAGGATACAAAATGGTCCATCCTTTTTGAAAAACCATTTGGCAGTTGTAGATAAAGTTGAGTATTTACTTTCCTTGTGACCAAGAAATCTCACTCCTAGTCATTTATCAAATAGAAATAAAAACCCATGCCCAAACAAAGACTGTATTCAAAGGTTCAAAGCAGCTTTATTTATAATAGTCAAATACTGGTTCTAACCTAAATGTCTCTCAAATTGTGAGCAGATAAATAAATTGAAGTGTGCTTTTATGATGGAATACTACTCAGCAATATAGAGAAGAAATTCCTGACACATACAGCAACAGAGGTAAGTGTCCACAGCATTATGGTAAAGACACAAAGAATTATATACACTGTACAATTCCATTTATATGAAATTCTAGAAAATGAAAAACTTTAGAGACACAGCATATTAGTGGTTGTCAGAAGTGAGAAGTTGAACTGAATCACACATTTAAAATTAGTGAATATATTATTTATAAATTCTGCCTCAAGAAAGTTTATTTTTTAAAAATCATTTATATAATTGCCATATCTTTTGCTTATAACATAACCTATTACCAGTGTCATATCAAAACCAAATGATGCTTTCATGCCATTAAATATTTTAATTTTTGTCCTTCTGGTCTTCTGAGTAAAATAGCTGTTTTTCCTACTTTGGCATTTTTGAATTGGAGAAAGGATGGATGTCTTTCTTCCCCACAGTGATGATAGCTTTTTATATTCCATCATCTTCAAGGAGGCATTTTTGTGATTAAATCTGTTGGCACATGTGAATTATTAGGAATTTTTGTGTGGTGCTTTTGTGTCCCAGTTCTGAATCAGAATGTTTGTTAAAATAGTCCATTTACTGTCTGCCTGGTCTGAACAAGACTTTCAGTCTCTTCCTTTGTTTAATGAAGAAAATAACAACACTTACTTCATATCGTGGAGATGAAATGAGTTAGAACAATGCCTGGCATATGATAAGTACTTAATAAATGCTAGCTTGTTTAAATGTTAACATTACTAATATTAATAAATGTAGCTTCTCTTCCCTGAGAATTCTTGTGCTTTGCACAGACTTGCACTCTGCTCTAGAGATACCTGACAGACAGGTTATCTCATGCATATGCAGCTACATTTCTTGTGGCAATGAATCAGACTCCATTTTAAATTGCAAAAAACACAGGTGTTCTTTTAACATGTTGAACTAAATAGATAACTGTAATTCTTGGACCAAGGTGAGACATAAGAATTCTAAAAGGCAAGATCTTTCTTTTTTTCTTTTTCTTTTTTTTTTTAGAGAAGGAGAAAGAATGAGAGGGAAGGGCAGAGAAAAAGGGAGAGAAAGAATCCCAAGCAGGCTCCTCCATGCCCATCAAGGGACCCAACGTGGGGCTTGATCTCACAGCCCTGAGATCATGACTTGAGCCAAAATCAAAAGTTGGATGCTTAACCAACTGAGACACCCAGGAGCCCTGGCAAGAGAAATTCTTGATTTTATAAGGTAGGTATGCCCTAATTTCTAACATTTACTGATTTCTCTCTGAGTAATGAAATATTAAGAGAAATTCCAAGATTATATCTTTGCTGTTTTAAGAAGTGTGCAAGAGAGCATTTAATTTTGGTAGGAAAAGCTTTCCACTTGCCTCTAATAGGGAAGGCATATTCATTTACATGCCTTTCAATTACTTATTACAAATAATTAAACAAATGAGGTACTATACTAATACAGTCTCATTTTTCTCATCTTTATAAGTTAATGAAAAATACACAAATGAAAACACCTTTGTTAGCATAACAGATTCACTGAGAAATCAAAGCTTTTGAATTCACACACACAAAAAAAAGCAAGAAAAACATAATAGTTCACAGGTAGAGTGAGTGCTTGTAAAGTAAACACGCTATTTATCGTTCAGAGTTTAAGAGGAAAAGAATTACTCAATGTATTCACGTATCAAGTCGAATTTCATTTAAACAGACTAGGAATCAGATGACAACACTTAGAAGTGATATCTACCATTTGAGAAGAACAAAATGGGGTCCCCAGCTCACTAATGCTGATTGGAGGCCATTTCTTGCCAAGCTTTACTGGCTGAGCCGGAAACAGACAAATGCATGCTTATTACACCTTCTGTGTAGCAAGCTCGGGGTTCGGGGGGGTTGATCTCTTCCTTTGTCACTATTCCTCCTAGTGAGCTAATTTTCTGGAATATAAAATGTGAGTAGTAATAATGGCTTAAATTCACGGAGTTAGTCTTATTGACACACTTAGGAGCCCTGTAAAGAGTGTCCAATAAGAGCTCTCAATTCCGAGACCCAGAGATACTGAGAGGCACGCCCAAGATCACATGGATCTAAGTGGTGGGAGATGAATTAAAAGTGAGCAAACAGGGGCGCCTGGGTGGCTCAGTCGGTTAAGCGACTGCCTTCGGCTCAGGTCATGATCCTGGAGTCCCGGGATCGAGTCCCGCATCGGGCTCCCCGCTCAGCGGGGGGTCTGCTTCTCCCTCTGCCCTCTTCCCTCTCGTACTCTCTGTCTCTCATTCTCTCTCTCTCAAATAAATAAATAAAATCTTTAAAAAAAAAAAAAAAAAAAAAAAAAAAAAAAAGTGAGCAAACAGTGTGACTCTGACAACTAACCATTTTGCAATCTGCCTCTTTTAGTTAATGGCTCCATTTTATACTGCCCTGAATCTCCTTTCACTTGAACCATGACAATACACCTCAAAAGTGGTCCTTGACCCATTGGATTAATTCTCCCCATCATGGTCAGACCAATTTTTATTAAATACAGCTTCCTAATGCCAAATTTCAGGTTGAAAAATTTAATGGCTCCCCATTTCACAATCAATGATAAAATTGTATAATTCCTAGAATCTGGCCATTTCCCAGAAATACCCCCGTTTTCTCACATTTCTGACTTAGCTCATATTTCCTCTGCCTGTGATGGAAATCCAAGCAAAGATGACCTTAAGCTAACATTCCACAATTTACTCATCCCAGCTTCTTCTTAAAATATTCACAGAAACATAAAAAAAGTCAAAGGACATAGCAACCATCAAAACTAATCAAAACAAGAAGATATTAAGTTTTGGGAGCAATTTCCAATAATATCAAGACAGATTGAGGAATTAAATCCTAAAGTAAACTCTCCTCTCAGTGATATAGAAGTATACAGTAGCCAATCCCCCATCTATGGCTTTCTGTGATTTCAGTTACGTGAGGTCAACTGCCGTTTGGAAGCAGATGATCCTCCTTCTGACATGTCATCTATAGGTCAACAGTGGCCTCATGCTACATCACAGTGTCTGCCTTACTCACCCTACTTCATCTCTTCGGAGTCACATGGGGCTCTCCACTCAGTGGGGAGTCAGCTTCTCCCTCTCCCACAGCCCCAGAGTGCAGACTACAGCTATGCTGTAATGATTTTAGAAAGCCAGTTCCATATTACATTTTTGTTTAAAGTTAAGTATAAACCTTATATAACATAATGACATTTGAATTCCAGGTTTCCATGGTAAAATATTAAATAGGGGGATAAATAAATTAAAATTGTTACTGGAAAAAAAAAGGTAAGTGTCTACATAAGCACATTGAGACAATTTAATATACTGTGGAAACAAATTGAAGAAGCACAAAAGGATAGAAAAGGACAAAAATATTACGCTGTCCTTAGATGTAGATATATTTTTATTTATGCAAGACTTAAAAAATCATACTATTGATAAACCATTAATAAAAGATAACTTAGGGACACTTTTAAACCAAAATGTAAAATGTATCATTGGTTTAAGATACGAAGAGTATCTTTCGTTTAAGATAAGAAGAACATTGAAATATCTCAAATATAGAGTTTGAGAAACTCTAAGAAAGTTTAAGATACGAAGAACATTGAAATATCTCAAATATGAAAGTTTAAGATACGAAGAACATTGAAATATCTCAAATATAGAGCTAAGTTAAAACAATTGCTGGGGCGCCTGGGTGGCTCAGTTGGTTGAGAGGCCAAATCTTGATTTCGGCTCAGGTCATGATCTCAGGGTCATGATCTCCATGCTCAGCAGGGGAGTCTGCTTTTCACCTCATCTCCCTCTGCCCCTCCCCCTGCTCATGCACACACGCTCTTAAATAAATAAAATAAATAAATCTTTAAAAAAATAATTGCTACAAATTTCTTCTAAATTCAAATGCAAATGGAAATATTGCTCAAAGGATATAAAGTAAGAAGTAAATTACAAAATTTTATGTAAAGTACAGAGCCCATTTGCATAAATAGGTGTATAGGTAGATAGGTGGATAGGGAGATGATATAGATTATATAGAATTTCGGTGATTTTATTTCATTTCTCTCAATTTTCTAAATTTTATTCAATGTTATTTAATAAGTTGGTAGCCAGAAAATCTTATTAAAGTAATTGTAATATAATAAAATCTATAAAATAATTCTCTCAACATAGGGCTTTGGACTCAAATCTTTTATAGATGACCTTTTCAAACATACACATTCTGACTTTCCTGACATAAAAAGGAAAAAAAAATGCTTCCAAAGTAAAAGAATAGACAAAAAGTTAAGTAATTCATGTTCTGAATATGCTATAATGTTGATATCGAAATCTAAAATGATAGCCATAAAATAAATATTTTCACTTACAGACGTAGATGAAAAGTTTATAAATAAAGGAATTAGAGGAAATTAACAGAATAATTTACAATTACTAATTTTGATTTTTCTTAGAAATGAATAGACATTTTAACATTATGAAATATCTTACTATGAAATATTACAACAGAGTCACAAGAAAAATATGTTGAATATTTTTTACACATTAAGTTTAGTTAACACCCATCACCTCGTATAGTTACAAAAAAATTTTTTTTCTTATGATGAGAACTTCTAGGATCTACTAAACTTTCAAATATACTATTCAGCAGTGTTAACTATCGTTATCATATAACTCCTAGTAGAAAAATATGTAAAAACCTTCTATACATGGGTCTTGGCAATGATTTTTTTTAAATATGACACATAAAGAACAAGCAACAAAATAAAAAATAAACAAGTGGGACTACTAAAAACTATCAAACTCAAAAGCACAGCAAGGAAATCATCAACAGAATGAAAAAGCAACCTACTGAATGGGGGAAAATACTTGCAAATCATATACCTGATAAGGGGTTAATATCCAAAATATATAAAGAACTCATACAACTCAATAGCAAAAAAATAAATAATCCAATTAGAAAATGAGCAAAGGACCTGAATAGACATTTTTCCAAAGAAGATATTCAAATGGCAATGAGCACACTAGTCATTAGGTAAATGCAGATAAAAATCACAGTGAGATATCACCTCATGCCTTTTAGAATGTCTATTATCAAAAAGACAAATGCTGGGGAAGAAGTGGAGAAACGGAATCCCTCATGTACTGTTGGTGGGAATGCAAAGTGGTGCAGCCACTGTGGAAAATGGTATGGATATTCCTCAAAAAATTAAAAATAGAAATACTATGTGATTGAGCAATTCCTCTTCTGGGTATATATCTAAAGGAAACAAATTAGTATGTTGAAGAGATATCTGCACTCCCAAGTTTATTGCAGTATTATTTACAACAGCCAAGCCATGGAAACAACCTAAGTGCCCATCAGCAGATGAATGGATAAAGAAAATGTATATAAGTATGTGTATATACACAGTAAAATATTCTTCAGCAATAAAAACAGTAGGAAATCCTAGCATTTGTGACAACGTGGATAGACTTTGAGGGCTCTACACTAAGTGAAATAAGTCAGACAAAGATAAATATTGTATGATCTCACATGTGGAATTAAAAAAGAAAGAAAGAAAGAAAAGCCACAAGCTCATAGAAAAAGAGATAAGATTGGTAGGTACTAGATATGGGGGGGGGTTGAAAGTGGTCAAAAGGTACAAATTTCAAGCTATAAGATAAATACTCATATTAATGATAGACTACTTAGTTTAAACCAATAGCCAACAGCAAGCATTCTTACCTCTGAAATTCCAATGGCTTTCTCATTAAAATCATAAAGAAAAGAAGCTGCCTGTTATCACAATTTTTCAAGGGTTATTCAGGAATTACTGGTCAATGCAATAAAGCAATGACAAATAAAAAGAGAAGAAGAAGAAACCATTTTTAGAAGGAAGAAAAACATTTTAAAAACATTTTAAAAAGTAGGAGGGGCACCTGGGTGGCTCAGTCAGTTAAGCGTCTGACTCTTGGTTTCAGCTCAGGTCATGATCTCAGGGTCGTGGGATAGAGCCCCAGGTCAGGCTCCGTGCTTAGTGGGGAGTCTGCTTGAGATTCTCTCTCTCTGCCCCTCCCCCTGGTCGTGCTCACTTACTCTCTCTCTCTCTCAAATAAATATATAAATCTTTTTAAAAACTAAGATAATTAATTGAAATAATTAGAGTCACTAAGTTTATGAGCTAAAGGATAAGTATGCAACATTCAAAAACTTTCCTTTATACCATCAGTAATTATTTAGAGGAAATAAACTGAACAAATATTTCGATTGTAGTAGCATCAAAATATGTGAAATAGCAGTGTATTTCTAATGACTAAGGTATATGTAAAGAAACCAAAATGCCACTGTTTTAAAGTTTTAAAAAGACTAAAACTAATATGTATGTTTTTATGATGAAGTTGGATGGAGAGGCTAAGCACATTTTAAAGCCCGAACAATTCAATAAGTTTGGTTTGGGCATGTGGCGGACCACATGAATGGAAGAGTACAGGTGGCCTAGGTGTAGAACTGAGTAGATGTGTGCTTGGTTATCGTGCTCTAACAGAGAAATCACAAAGTGAAAGGGACAAAGGGCCTACTCAATAAATGGTGCCTAATGATTCATGCGTTATTCTTTAATAAAGCAAATCTCAGAAAGATCAAAGAATAAAAGAACTTGGGAAATTATTTCAAAAGTAAAATAAACTGTGTACTTTGTATTGGATTGTTGTGATATTGAAAGGATTTGACAACTCCAGAGCAGTAGAAGAAACCCAAAACTGAAAGGTTGGTAGAGTTGACTTACTCAAGTTTAAATAATCTGATAACCATAAAAAATATAATCGGAAACATATTTCAAGGAAATATGACAAAGGATCACTATTTTTATCTATAATGAAATCATACAATAAGAAATTAGACTCCAGTGTATAGACATAAACCTCAATATAATTGTATTAAACAGAAGATCTAAAAGAGGAAACGTGTATAGATAACAGATTATTAGAAACATGTTTAATCTTTCAAGTTAATGACATTCATAGTTTTAAAATACAAGGTAGTTTTTTTTCTCATTCCAATCATGAAATATTCATAATGGAAGTAAAAATATCAAACAAAATAAGAGTACACTGAAGCAGGCACTCTCATACTCAAATACTATTATATATTTTTCATAATCTATTTAGAAAACTATTTTGTGATGTTTATCAGAAGCTCTCAAATTGTTTGTCTTTTACATGGTAAAATGACTGATAGCAATGTATCCTAAGAAACTGATTTGAAAGCCATTGGGGCATTACCTGTAACAAATAAATTTAGAAACATCAAAGTATGTAACAATAAGGGGATTAGGTAAAACATAAAGTGTTTGTATGATAGAGTATTGTGTGAACAGAAAATATTGCTGTCTCTGACTTGGGGAAATGCTTAGAACTTCATATTAAATAGTAAAATTAAGTTAGGTAACATAAACGTAGTAAAATCCATCTTTAAAAAGCAGTATGAAAGAAAGGAAGGGAATCATGCTTACCACAGTTATTTCACTATTGTGAGATATTGAACTGTTTTCATTCTTCTTTCATTCTTTTTTAGACTTTTCAAAGCTTTTCAAAGCTATGAAATCAAGCATCAACAATATTACTTTTGAATAATTTTAATTGTGGTTTACTGAAGAACTCAAATTCTCCTCTTCTTTTAAAGATTTATTGATTTATTGTAGAGACAGAGAGAGCAAGAGAGAGGAAGAGGGAGAGAGAGAATCCTCAAGCAGACTCCCCAGTGAGCGGGGAGCCCAATGTGGAGCTCTCTCCCAGGACCCCGAGATCATGATCTGAGCCCAAATCAAGAGTTGGCTGCTTACCCGGCTGAGCTACCCAGGCACTGCTCAAATTCTCCTACTCTTAAAAACTTCCTTGGGTGGAATAAGTGATCAATATGGCCACAGGCATTTCTCAGTCTTCTGAAACAGTAAGAATGTTTTTGCTTAAAAATTTGGTATCCCACTGCTTGCATTTTTCTTGTATTATATTATATATGGTGTATTTGCTCTTTACATTAAATTACAAACAACCTAAAGACACACCTGTTATGGTTTATTAGTTCATCTTCTCAAAGTCAGCTAATTGAATATATACACATAGATCTGGAGATATGCTATATCAAATCATATCTGGGGTCACATACAGTGGCTGATCTTGAGTGGCTGGCACATACGTGGCCAAAATATGGGGTCAACTATGCATTTTTCCTACTACTTACAGGAAGGAGGAGTCAGTAAAGGTATCATGCTTCTGTTTTCATGATTCCTAAGTTATAACATAAGCCTGACTTTCTTTGTGCTGTAAGTCCACATTTCCAACACGATCTTGGAGAAGCCCTGCCCACATCTTAAGTACAACCTAAACATACACAGTCATGGTCTCAGTCTTATCCCCTCCATTTATTCACAAGACATATACCAGCCCACCTACACAAATTCCAAATTTGAGAGTCAGGTACTAATGAACTAATTTCATCCCCTCTTTATTCACTAGCATCTACATCTATCAATTTATTCATGGCAAAGTCTGCTTAATCTTTTTGCCTTTACTTATGATCAGACCCCCCATTACTTCAATTTTGTGAGTTTTCATTAGCTTCCTGACTCCACAAAGTTCCCCATCCCAAATTTATTCTTCATTTTGACCCCAGACAAATTCTCTAAACTATACCTCAGATTATGACTGCCTCTTTTCCAACAGCATTTAATTGTTCCAAGAAGTAGCCACATTTGGACTCTTTAAATAGCTCTGTAACCCTATACAATTTCACATCAATTATCATCTTGTCCTTCTCTGTGGTAAAAATGTGTAAAGATGCCTTTCTTAAAGATTAACTGTTCTCTTAACTATACACTGAATTTATTTCCCTAGGGAAGCAGGACATACCATATTTCACTGAAATACACTGTTTCACATTTTCACATCATTGAAATCATAATGTTTCTTACAATTAATGGCACCTAATATTTTTTCCTTTAAATCATATATAAAATAATGTTGCATCTTAAAACAGATAGCATCATAAATTTGTTGAAATAAGATATCTTTTTTGGTCTTCACCATATATAACCATGATTTTCAAATAGTAAATGTTCAAATATTGGTTGATACACAAATATATGTTAAGAAACATGTTTTGTGTTGAAACTCAAGGAATTAGCCGCGTATTTTGTTTAGTTTTGCCCCACATGTTCCAGCAGTAATTTAAAATGTAACAGCTACAAACGTCAGAGTGAGATGGGAAAGAAAAACAAATATACATATGTAACAAGTTGATTGAACATGCTAGGGTGGATGGGGAGAAGTAGAAAATTGCACAGAGCACAATTAATACCCAAAGTGATGACTTCATGATCAACTGCTCTTTCACATATTAGATTAGATATTTTATAAAATATCTCGTTATTTTTCTGAACTGACATTTTCTCTGACATTTATCTTACCCAAGTCTTCACACTAATTACAAAGTGAACTATTTTTACACAGAAAAAAAAAAAAGAAGTATCTATTTAATTCCCACAGTGGTGGCAACAAGAAGAACTATTGTCTTTCATAACATGAACTGTGCTTCCAAAACCTGTGTGTATGAGCAATTGGGCAAAAAGAAGTTATTTCCTTATCAGACATTTGCTTGGTCCCTTTAAAATCGAAACAAATTGAAGATTGCATTATCTACTCCACCAGCTAACTGAGAGAACATCTTTTGCTCTGAAACAACAATCACATTCAAGTTCACCGTACTGAGTATATAGGTTCTATTTAAACTGTCTGATGAAGCATATGAAACCTTTGAACGATTTATCAATTTTCCAAATATTCTTGCTTCGAAGTATCTAAAATCAAAGACAAAGCACTTGTGTATAGTTGAGCAGCTATGTTTTAAGTAGCATGGCCATTGTTTTGACTTATCTGAGACAGGGTCTCATCTACTCTTGCTGTACAATAAATGCTCATCCTAGATTAAAATTATGTAAAATCCCTTGGACCCCATTGCTAATACTCATTCTGTTGTTCAATCATGGATCTAGCCTTATATTCCCTTTCAAAATTCAAAGGTTATTGGGAGGGAAAGTGTTTATTCCTCAATACCTTGGTGTGAATTTGATGGGATGAGGCTTCCACGGGTGTTCAGAGCAAAACCTGAGACACCGTGCTTGTGGGGTGAGCTGCACGGAGATTACAACACTGAGGGGACTCTGTCCTGGGCACCTGCAGGCCCCACCCAGGCCTGCACTGCCTTTGAAGCCATGGTCTGTGGTGTGGCCTTCAAATCAGATGGAGCAGGTTTGTGATGCTGGCTTTGTCTTCTAGAAGCTCTGTGACACTGGGCGAGTGAGTAACTTCTCTTGGCCTCAGCTTCCTTATCTATTAAAACTTGATAGTAATTTTGACCTCATACGTCTGTAAGAGGGGATGTATATACATTTACTTAGCCCAGTGAATTGTATTTATATAACAACTATTTTCATTTTTTCTATGAGTATTTGGTGTTGAAGAAATTGCAATTATTCTTTTTTTTAAAGATTTTATTTATTTATTTGATAAAGATAGAGAGAGGGAGAGCACAGACAGGGGGAGCAGCAGGCAGAGGGAGAGGGAGAAGCAGGCTCCCCGCTGAGGAAGGAGCCCGACATGGGGCTCGATCCCAGGACCCTGAGCCGGAGGCAGCCGCTTAACGACTGAGCCCCACCTAGGCGCCCGAAACTACAATTACTCTTAAAATAGCACTAAAAAGCAGACAGATTAATGAGACTATACTTTCTGTAATGTCACTGTACGCTCAAGATACACTATTTTACCTTCATCCCTCTTTTATTTTTCTTTCTTCTTCTTTTGTTGTTCATCTCTTTCTTTGATCTTTTTTTTTAGTGCCGAGGTTCTTACTTTCACAGAATCTTAGGGTCCTGTAGAAAGAAGTAAAATGTGCACGTGATAAGAGATGGCGCAGGTACAAAGTGTGTTTAGGAATCCCACATGCACTATTTTGGCCATTCAGAGGAGTAAAAAATATCACAACTTGCTTAAGGGAAGGCATAGAGAGTGGCAGAGGGATAAGAGAAAGTTTCACGGGGAGGTGGGGGGGCGGAGGGGCGCCTGAGTGGCTCAGTTAGTTCAGCATCGGACCCTTGTTTTCGGCTCAGGTCATGATCTCAGGGTTGTGAGATCGAGCCCCACATCAGGCTCCAAGGTGAGCATGGAGTCTACTTGAGATTCTCTCTCTCTCTCTCTCCCTCTGCCCCTCTCCCCCCCACCCTCCGCCACTTGCAAGAGAGTTTCATGGGCAAAGGGGATGCAGGTACTGTAGGATCTGAATGTGAAATGGAAGGAGAAGGGCATTGCTTGTGAGGGGTTGCCAGGAGGATCCACATAAGCAAAAGCTCAGTGGCATGAAAAATACAGGCACAGTGGTGTTTTGCTCCAGAAGAATGGAGAATCTATGAAGGTGCCAAGGGACATAACACTGATGCTGCAAAGGGGCATGGGAAGCTAAGCTTTTGACCCATCTCCTTAAGGCTGTGTGGACATAGGTACAGCATCCACCCCATCAGTAAAATGGAGCATCAGGTGTATGGGGAGTAAATCAATTATCTAAAACCCCTAGCATGTCTTCAGCTCATAGGATGTAATATTTCTCCTTTTCTTTAGTAAGCGATGTGGGGCCAGCGATGTGCCTGAGTAGGAGAGTGACTTGGACAGAGCTTTGTCTCCAGAAAAATAAACAAGCAGCCACCTTCTGCATAACATCACGGAACAGAGAGAGAATAAGAGAAAAGGTGTGTGTGTGTGTAACACAGTGTGATTCACTCCCATCTTTGGACCTGCCTTAAACTATACTAAACCAGGATTTTATTCAATTTATCTCTCTGAAAAAATTCTCAGCATGTTACATAAGACTAACAAGTACAAAGTTCCCAAGAAGAATCTTTAAAAAGAATGTGTGACCTGGTGTAGACTGGGGCACTTAGTATTTTAACACATAATGGAGAAATTTGGGGACAGAAGTGTAAGGGTTGCAGCTAAAACTGAAAACATACATTTAGACAAATTGAAAGCACTTAGCCTAGCGTCTTAGCCAGGCTAGGAAACAGCAGTGACAGACAGACCCGCTTGGCTCCTGGCAGGCAGTGATAGGGTTGCTCTTTTGGAACAATGATTCAAAACAGACAGGGACGATACGAGGCAGGTCCGGACTGCTGAAAGAAATCTGACAATGGTGTGTTTTGCAATAATTCTGATGCCATGGTATTTCTGTGTAGTTAGGGAGACATGTCGGTAACCCTCCAGGGAAAAGAAGACAGAAGTATCCACATGGAGCATCATTTTCTTAATTCTCAAGTAGCAAATTGTACAGAACTCATTTCACCTGCAGAGGAGAATCTCCCGGCTCCTTTCTGTGGTCCTAGTTGGGCTCTTGCTTTCCTTTACCATCTCTTTTCTAATGCTCAGACAGACCCCGGACCCAGAGAGTGCAGAAAATCTCCCTGCCAAACAGTTTGCAGGTTTTATCAGGCAAGAGAGCAACAACGCTAACCATTAGCGGAATGTTCATTGCTGGTTTCCTGCTGCCCTTCACTGAGCCTTATTTTACATTTCGTCCTACCCAGTAAAAAGGATCCTGAGCTCTAGGAAAACTACACACACCAGATTTGGATCATACCTTATATTTTTTAAAAGATATGTTGTTAATTTGTTTCAACGTAGGGAAAAAAAAAGCATAGTGATACATCAGAAGAATCCTCTTATCTAATAGAAATGTAGCAATAGATTCACTGATCAATAAGATTTGGATACAGATACAGATTTTATTGGTCTTAAAATCCCGTGCTCGCTTCAGCAGCACATATACTAAAATTGATCTTAAAATCCCTTTTAAAGTTGTTGAAATGTTTCCCTGTAAATTTTCCAAAATGTTGAAATATATGCTGTATTTTTTTCCTTTTCCAACAGGAAGTCAGTGTTTAAAGTTAACATAGTTTTTAAAAATATTTTATTGATTGATTTATAGCACGGGGGGGGCAGAGGGAGAGAGAGAGAATCCCAAGACTCCCCACTGAGCATGGAGCCGGCCAAGGGGCTTAATCCCACAACTCTGAGATCAGGACCTGAGCAAAAACCAAGAATTGGACATTTAACTGAGTGAGCCACCAGATGCACCCTCTCCCGCCCCCCCCAATTAACATGGGTTTTAATAGATGAACTAAAATGGCTGCCAAACTTCCAGGGGTAAAAACTGAAAGTGTTTGCTCTTCTTGTCATTTCCTTAAAACCGTCAGATGTATTAAGTAGAGTGAAGACTCTAAGCGGGGGGAAAGCATATCTGTTTGGCGAGTATGATTCACCTTCAGTGACTCTCCCAGGATTAAGTGCAATAACCCCTCATTGTTTTTACCTGTTTTTCCCTGTTAATGAGAGATGAACCTTTGAGATGTCTTATTTGATACTTTATAAGCTCAAGAAATAAAACAAACTGCTCTTCTTCTCAGATTTATCACATCTGCTCAGAAAGTCTTCACCGGCCTCTTTCTGGAATGTATGCCACAGGACCGACTCTCTCTCTAAAAACACAGTGATGCTTCTCAAGTAGCTAAACAAGCCATAGAGGACAACCCCTCCACAGAGAGAGGAAATGGAAGATTCAGAAAAACACCAGATGTGATTAGTCAATTCACAGGTAAGTCCTCAGTCTTATGTCAACACATAAGCTAAATTATTTTTCTTCTTACAAACTTCTCTCATTGTATTTGGTCTGAATTCCCACTATTAATACTATTCGGGGTGCAATAGTTCCAAACGTGCCACAGGAGAACTTTCAATACTATCCCTGATTGTTATTCAAATCCTGTATCACTGTTCATGCAACTATGCGTAGATACGTACCACCTCCCTGCCTGACACGGTTTACATTCTTTGAGGATGAACAGCCATATTTATTAACTGGTTGGTCAGTAAATAAATAGGGAGGGTAGGCTAGTGTACAAGATCACAAATTGGGTTCAAATTTCAGCTCAACTTATTATCCATATGATCCAATAATGTTTCTAAACCTCTCCATGATTCTGGAAAAGTGAGACCAGTACAATACTTACCTTAGAGAATTGACACAGTCATAAATTCCTGGTACAAATTAATCACTAATTAAGTTGTTGCCATTATAATGGTAACTATTCGTATGCTTACTATAAGACACAGGTTGGACGTTATATGTGCATTATATCCAATTCTACAAGTTCTATTATTATCATCAACTTCCAGATAAGAATATTGAGGCAGAGAGGATAAGTTTATGCCAGTTGACCCAGCTTGCAATAGCTCAGTTGAGATTTGAAACTATATGTTTCTTGTACAAAATATTCTCCTGGTTTGTCTGCTAAATCATTTATCTCCTTTTTAGTGTTTTTTTTAATGAACATTTACTGATCACTTAATATGTGCCAGACATTGTTCTAAGTGCTATATGTACATTTTCTCTTTTAAAATTCTCACACAAACCATATGAGATAGGTCCAATTAGTCTCCGTTAAAAACAAAACAACAAACAAAGCCAAATGAGGCATAAAGGTCTTTAACATGTCCAAGGTCACAAAAGCGGTAAGTGAGAAAGCCAGGACCTTCGAGCTCTCTTTGTATTCCTTCCACATGGCTGATTGACACCTACTGCTGAGCATATACTATATGCCAGGCTCTGATCTGGGAACATGAGATACAGCTGTGAACAGAACAGATAAGACCCTGACTGTCGTGGCGCTTACATTTGAGTGAGAGAAGACAGACAGACTAACAGGTGCATATGATGTTCAGCACTTTGGAGAAAATTTAAGTCAGGTAAAGGTGATTGGAGGAGCAACTTAGGGCTTTATATACAGTCACAAATGATGGACCGTGGATTCAATGATATTCAAAAAAGGCTGAAACCGAGCTCTGGGGCTATCAGAGGAACAGCATGTAAAGCCCTGAGGAAGGGCTGTGCTTGGCCTGTTTGAAGAGCCATAAGTGGGCCCATGTGGCTGCAGTAGAGTGAGGGGGAAGAGAGTGGGAGGAGTTGACATCAGGGTAAAGGATGGTAAGGGTCCAATGAGCAATGGTAAAAATATTTTATCTGAATGAATGGAAAATCAGCGGAGACTGTTGAGTAACACAGCCATACGATCACTCGGGCTGTGGTATAAGTAACAGAATATAAAAGATCCAAGCAGAGACAGAGACTAGTTAGGAGATTATTGCAGTTTGTTCAAATGAAGGTACGTACGACTTAGTTGTATTAAAGGCGAAATGGTAACAAACACACACCCAAACAAAAACAGCCATATATCCAGATAGAACAATAGGATATTTTGAAGTTCCCAGGACCTGCCAGTGGATTGATCCAGGACTGAAATAAGAGAAGTCAGGGTCTCATCAACAGGAGGAATAGAATCACCACTTAGTGAGATTGAGAAAACTGCAGGAGGGAAAGCTTTGCAGGGAAATAATGAGGGGTTTATTGGAGACATAAAGTATCAACACAGAGGAGTTTAGTAGAGAGCAAGTATGGGAGTTCTAGGGGAAAGGAGTTTGTACCAGACAAAATACTTCCTTATGCAGCCGTTAACAAGTGACCCCAAATCTCAGTAAACACATTTTTTATTTCTCACTCATACTCCATGGCCATCTTGGGGCTGCTGAGGCTCTGCTCCAAGTTGCCTTGATCCTGAGACCCAGGCTGACAGAGCAGATGGGTTAATGCTTTGCCAGTCTCATGGCAGAAGGAAAGACATGATGAATCACACGCTGGCTCATGAAGCTTCTCCTTAGAGGTGACCAACATAATTTCCATTCTCATTCCATTGGCCAGAGCAAATCACATGGTCAAGCCTGACATTTTGGAGTGGAGATACATAATTCTCATCTAGAGAAGACAGGAATAATAATTCAATCTACCTCAGGGATAAAAGATATAAATTCGGGCAGTATCTGCATGAAGAAGCCAGTTGAAGATAAGCCTGAGTATCACCGAGGTGATCATAAGACAGCATAGAAGTGTGATGCTTGGAGCACTCCAGATTTTAGAGGTCTGGATAAATCAGGAAAAGAGTCTGCAGTGAAATTGTCAATAATGTAGGAGGAGAACAGAGATTGGTGTCCTGGATGCCAAGTGAAATAAATGCTTCAAGAATAAAAGATTGATCAACAGTGTGCTGATCAAATACAGTGAAGACTGGGGATTGACTGTTGTATTTAGCAATGTGCCGGTTACCTGTTAGCGTGGAAATAACAGTTTCTCTAGAAGGACAGGGAAGAAAGCCTGGTTCACATGGGTTCCGGATTGAATAGGAGGGTAGGGAATGGAGCAAAGACCACTCTCTCCGGGAGTTTTGCTCTATGTAACACAGCACCATGTCATCGATAAGATGCTTCCCCCCGCCATGGGGGGAAAAGGGATGCAATCAAATCAGCAACCCAGAGTAATAGAAGCTTCTAGTTCTTAAAAACAGGACAGATGTCATAAAAATGTCAGCAACCATTCATCTTGTGAACTCTCAGAAGGCAGAAGAAATAACCAGAATAACACTTGGGAAATAACACTTTTTTTCTTAAAAATAAAAATACGTGTTCACTTCAGTTCATTCCTATTGACACCAGATGGTGTTATAATAAATCATTCTTTTACTTCCCTGAAAAACTATCTGCTTTCTTCTCTGGTCCTTCTGTGAGGCTTCATTTTTCCTTCTGAAGTAGTATGTGTTGTTATTGTTTGTTGGCCAGTCCGATTGTAGATAAAACACTTGACTCTAGGGAACTGAGGCACCTACTCTTTGTCATTATGCTAGAAATATTTGCCTCTGATGCTAAGTGCACACATTAAATCCACTCCTCTTTCAAGCCCATTGTTCATTTCTTGTCTCCATGCCTTTCTCTGTAGAATCTGTGACCATATTCTGGACTTCAGTTATCATGGTTTTGAGGACTTTCTCCACAACTGGACAGCTCACACCTCACACCAGGGGGCCAAACTTGGGGACATCAGCACCTGCACATTACTGGATTAAGTACTTAGCAGATAATTTGTTGGCCATCATTTATTTATCAGGAAACCTCCCTCATTTTTATTCTCGTATTTTCTTCTTCTCTCTAAATGATGATGATGATGATGACATGAGAAAGTATTTCCTGAATTGTTTGGAAAATATTTTTTTCTGTACATATGATATAAATATTATTGTGAAGGCAATTGACTCTTGATTCCCTGACATATGAAACAATCATAATATTTGTGCACTGGGGTTCAAATTCAAAGGTAAAGTGTAATCTGTCATTGTTGTTCCCAAACATGCAAAGGTTTACCAGAAATCAGAGACAATGCAGCCATATGTGTTTATTATTCATTTCAGAAATGACTCTGTGGATGGATCATAAAACTAAAGTGATCAAAATAAGCAGATTTTGATATTATAGAAACAATTTGATAATTAAATCACTTAGTTGGATTAATGATGTAGCCATTTGATCATTTTTCAGCAAGCAGAGATTTTGAAGACTGAAAGAATGAAGTAATTGGACTTTGATAAAATCAGGCATGGTATAAACCATTACCAGGATGTGCCAAACACAAAGTTTTTGTTATTGTCAATATACGGTTGAGTTTTCCACATATTCTATTTAATAGCGATAGAACATCTAAATAATGCAGAATCTGTAAAACCATTTATTATGGCCTTCTTTTTCTAGATATAGAATGTAAGTTTGTGTTTTAGTGCATATACGCCTTAGCTCTTCACAAGTCAATATTTTATCTCTCTTGAAACTTAAGTATTTTGGCCCAAGAACTGTGGACTGCTGCACGGTAAGTACCAAATAATGCACACTTGAGAGTAAATGGCTTCTCTCTTCCACATTTTCCTATCACTCATATGAATGAGAACGGATCAGTGGTAAGCCAGTCCTGCTCTCCTTTTCAACACTTAGGCTGACTTCCATGAAAACGTGTAGGCGTTTCAAGGGAGGTTAGACTCAAGCCCTTACAAAACCAAAGTGGGTTTAAAGTCGCTGCTGTTCGTGTTTAAATGTTTCCTTCCAGGAATAGAAAGCAGGAGTCCAACTCCATGCCCTTCAGAGAAACAGAGTTATCAACACAAATCCTTGGCTTTGCCAGGGCTGGGTTTTAATTCATTATGTAAACATCACAGTTAGATGCTCCTCACAAGAAAATGCATAGAGCAAGAGGAAAAAGTGAGCATCTGGTATGGCACATGAAAGTTTCTGAAATGTGTAGTCTATATGAAATAACTAGCAATGGAGAAGTAAAATATAGTACCTGCAGGGTTAAAGTGTGCACGCATATGTAGGAGAGTAAGGGCAGTAATTATGAAATAGCCTTTACTGAAGATTTATTTTTCTGAAGTTGAACATACCTATGCATTTACTTTCTCTCAATTGTTGTAGAACTACATCGGTATTGCATAGTCTTAATTTTTCAAGGAACTGGAAATCGAAATGAAAGAAAATCTGCTCTTCTTAGGGTAGGTACTGCTTTACAGCGAAGTGGACAAATGCTTGGCTTGTAGATCTTCTGTGCTTGACCAAAGCCTGTAAGTGAAAAGAAAAGCCTCAAATAACAGAGATATTAGAAATCAGATTTTTGAAAATTTTTTTATCATTGAAGTATAGATGAAATACGGTTTCCTAGTGTTTGGACAGTTCTGTACATTATGCAGTGCTCATGGCCATAGGTGTAGTCACTGTCACCATGCCAAACATTGTTATATTATTAACTATATTGCCTATGCTGTACTTTTCATTCCTGTAACTTACTTACCTTGTAACTGCAAGTTTGCACGTTGTAGTCCCCTGCACTTATTTTGCCCATCCCCCAACCGCCCTCCGGCAACCACTAGTCTCTGTATTTATGAGGCTGTTTGTTTTGTTTTTATTATTATTATTATTATTAGAGGGAGAGAGTGGCGTGGAGGGGCAGAGGGAGAGAGTCCCCGCTGAGCCCCAGGCAGGGCTCCATCTCAGGGCCCTGAGATCATGACCTGAGCTGTAAGGCAGAGTCGGTCGTTTCACCAACTGAGCCTCCCTGGGGCCCCTGTTTAAGATTCCACGTTCAAGGGAAATCACATGTATCACAGGTATTTCACATGTACTTCTCTGTCTGACCCAAGAAATCAGATTTTTTTCGAATTCAAAACCATAGCCAAACACACTTCAACCAACTCCAAAGTATAGCCGCCGCCAAGCGACTTCCGGGGCAAGATGGCGCCGCCGGAAGAGCCCGCTCCCACCTCTCGCGCCGGGTCCGCACCGGGTCCGCGCCGGGTCCGCACCGGGTCCACGCCGAGTCCGCACCGAGCCGGGGAGCCCCTGCTCCCCAAGGGGGGGCCGAGGCCCGGGGAGCAGCGCCCGCACACACGCCGGGGGGGCCGCAGGGAGAGCGGGGAGAGAGGGGGCGCTGACCCCGGGAAGCCCCCCGTGGGCAAGAGCGCAGGCACCCGCCGCAGGGCCGGCGTCTGCGCTGGGGGCGCGGAAGGAAGCCGGGTGTGAAGGAGCCACCGGATCAGAGAGGCCTCAGCCCCGGAGCCCTGCCAAGCGGCGGGGGAGCTGCTGGAGCCGGTCCAGCGCCGGGGCTGGCGAGCGCCACTGTTGACACTGGCCTCCGCCTGGCGAGCGCATGGTGCTGACGGGAACAGGGCCCCGCGCGCCTCGGCCGGCCGGGCCTCCCCCGCGCTGCGCAGCCTGGGACGCCCCGGGCGGGTCAGCGTCCGTGCGGCTCACACAGGCCCGCGCCACGTCCGCCCGGACGGCCGTCTTTCCCCGCGCAGAGCGTTCTGGGAACTCCGGGCGCGTGTGTGCTTCCGCCCGGCCGGAGCCAGGCCCGCTCCTTACTCGCTGGCACGTGGTCTGCAGAGGGAGCGTCAAGGATTTCCAAGAGCGAGAGAATCGTGACGGGAAGTTCCATCAGATTTCCGGCTTCGCGTGTCAGAAGTCGGACCAGGCTTGGTAGAGGCGCTCGGTGCCTGAGCGGGGAGCCGCGGACAGGCCCGCCCTGAGGTTCCCAGCGACTTCCCCGCCGGGGCCCGACGACGGACTCGGCGCAGCGCCGCCCTACACCGCACAGTAAGGTTTTTTCAAAATCCTCTTATCTTTTCATTTTGTATCTTGCTTTGAGCAAGGGTTTCAGCGTCTCTGGCCCCGCTTTTTTAATAATGAAACCCACCTCACAATGTTGCTGTGAGGATTGACTGAGAGAGGTGCGCGGAGAGCACCTCACAAAACGTCTGTCGTGAGGGCACCGTCCGGAGGGCGAGTCCTAGAAACCGCTTCGAATAAAGGAATGGAAGCGTCTTATCGGGAGGCGGTGAGAAACGCTCGCGAGCACCCCCGCCGGCCGCCCTGGAGCTGCACCGACCTGCGACCCTGACGTACGGCCGCGTGGGTCTTGCCGACCGTGAGACCGCGTGCCGCGCAGCGCCGCCCGGACGAGGGGGTGCTCCGCGGAAGACCCGCCACCGCCAGGGAGCGGGAGAACGGGGCCGGCCCCGCCCTGCGGCTGGAGGTAAGGCGACCCGTTCCGCTGGAAGTCTCCGGCGTCCGCGTGGGTAAGATGCTCGCAGGGAGATCACCGTACGTGACCGACACCGCTTTGCAGACACCGCAGAGTATAAAAGACGTAGGTCCAGGAGTCGAAGGTTCTTCAAAACCATACTGAAAATGTACTTTCAGGAATGTGGAAGAGTTAAAATGTTCCTTCAGCCTTGTAACGCCACGTTATCAGGCTTTAAAAGGAGCAGATACGACATTCAGAATATAAATTGATGTTTTTTAACTGCATACGATAAGTTAAAGGTATGTAAAGAAATTATTCTAAGCCTAGAAATTTCTAATAATCACTTGCACACCTGCATTTGTGTATTACTAAATTTGAAGTAATAGATAAACTGCGAGCATTACTGCAATTATGATGTTCTTTAGGAAAGCATTAAAACTCAGGCTAACACTCCATAGTGCATAGCATTTTCTCAGACTTTGAAAATGCACTCATAAATGCGAATTCAGAGGTTCTGGGTTGCTCTCTGTTCTGTACTTATTTTTTATATTTACAACTAGATGAGTCCCAAAAGTAAGGAGGAATAGTAAGTAAATGCAGTTTTCCTATAGAAATGCCTTGGCGGGGTGCCTCGGTGGTTCAGTTGGTTAAGCATCTGACTCTTGGTTTCCGCTCGGGGATCTCAGGGTTTTGGGATCCAGCCTCTTGTGGGGCTCGGTGCTTGCCCGGAGTTTGCTTGATTAATTTTCTCCCTCTGCCCCTCCCCCCAGTTTCGTGCACATGCACATTCTCTTTTTCTTTCAAATAAATAGGTGAATCTTAAAAAAAGAAAAGAAACGCCTTGGCTATTATATGGTCCTTTATACTAAAAGCTTTGGAAAAGGTAGTATTTTAGCTTTTTATGTTTCTAACATTAATTGCTACTTCTATGCACTGTAACACTCTTAACTAGGTTTGTGATTTTTTTTTTGTTTTAAGATTTTATTTATTTATTTGCGAGAGAGAGAATGAGAGACAGAGAACACAAGAGGGGGGAGGGTCAGAGGGAGAAGCAGACTCCCTACTGAGCAGGGAGCCCGACGCGGGACTCGATCCTGGGACTCCAGGATCATGACCTGAGCCGAAGGCAGTCGCTTAACTGACTGAGCCACCCAGGCGCCCTGGTTTGTGATTTGTTTTTAAAGACAAATTTATTTTGAAATGAGATTTGAAAGTTACATACTATGAAAACCAATATGACTTTCTGCCAACTTTTTAAAGATTGAGTCCTGGAAAATCTCGTTTTTGACAGGTAAATTGTAACAGTGTAGAGGGGGAAAGGAGCTGATTTTTCCCAAAAATGTAATGCTTTCTATTGGCTTTCTTTTTTAACTAGAAAAAAAGACAGAATGAGTCCCACACCCACTGATGATCTGGAAAATACTTTGGTTAAGGATTTTTACAGTGTTGAGTTAAATAGTAATGACAGATTTGGACCATGTATAAAACACAGCTCAGGGCTAAAAACTGTAATCACAGGGATGCTGGAAATGAAAGATGCTAGAAATAACAAGATAGTCTATAAGGTTAATTGTACCATCTAATCAAAGTTTGCATTACAATAAAATAATTGTGCTCCTGTTTTTAAATCAAATATAAGGAGCAACACAGGGCCCTATTTTTGCTAATTAAGAAATTGCATTTTATTTGCAAATTTAAAATCATGAACATAATATCTGTTTACCTAGCTTGGTTGAGTGTAAGTTTCTAAACTCTTTACCCTACCTTTGTGTAAGACTCAGAATAAAATTGAGCATTGACTTGCCCCCAAATCCTTTGTTGAATGAGCAGGTGGGGATGTGGTATGGGTGTGAAAAAATAGACTATCCAGAGGCATGTTCCAAACCACAAACTCTGACAAAAGGAAATGACAGAGCTTTGATTTTAAAAAAGCATGTAGCTAAAAGTTGTTTGTAAATCATTTTATTTTTTGCAAGTCAATTTCATATATACTGCAGAGTCTGATATTTTAAAGGCACCTCCTTTCTACTCCTGTAAATAATCACACTAAAGCATAATCCTGCTTTTATTTCCTGGGATGGTGGTGGTAATTGTTTAGATCTTGACTTTCTCCGAATGCACTTCACCTCACAGCTACAAGGTCCACTTCTGTGCTGAATGCCAAGCAGTGTTAGAACCCCAACCTTATCCCCTATACTTAACTCCAGACTCACATAACCAGACAATTTTGAAAACATTTACCTGAAATTCTCACAGTAAATTAAAATGCACAGAAATGAATTTACTATCTTTCTCCCACCTATAAAACTTACATGATTAAAGGTCACAAGTACCCATCAGACAACCTCGAATAAATCACCCCCTTTCTTTCCTAAGAAAGGAAATCTACTCAACTGATTCATCTTCTCCAACTCTGCAAGTAGTTTATTCCCCTCTGTAGTCACAGCGCCCCTGGCCGGTCAGGGCTGGGCACACTACCCAGGCCTGACCAAACCACTGCCCGCCACCCCACCCCGACTGTAAGTGTGTATGCGTGTGGGGGTGGGGGATAAGGGTGGAGGGTAGAAGGCTGGAAGTCAGAAACACCCTTGGGGTTTTCCTGGAAGGTTTGGGAAACAGAACTTTACTCTTCTGAAATAGCCGTGTAATCCTGGATTGTGTAACTGCCCATCAAAGGAAGTGGCGCAATGAGAAAGATAACGAGGGTACAGCATCATAATGACACATGTCAGCCCCCTAAATCTTGATGTGCCTGGAGCTAGATGTACCCTGGAATTTGCAGTCGATTCCACGAGCCCTTCTATAACTTAAACTATTCTAAGTTGTTTTGTCACTTGAAGTGAAGGAGGACCAGTCCATACATACTCCGTATACACGACTGTTTCTTTGCTTTCTCTCCTTCACTTTCCTGGGAACATGGACTTCAGCTGACCAGTGGCTGGGTCTTATTCATCTTAATGTTTACAGTACTTAGTGCTGTCCTGTTGAAGCTGCTCAAGTGTTGCTGATTGAAAGAGTGAATGAGGGGCACCTGGGTGGCTCAGTCGATTAAGCGTCTGCCTTCGGCTCAGGTGGTGATCCCAGCGTTCTGGGATCAAGTCCTGAATCCCGCTCCCTGCTCAGTGGGACAGTGAATCAACAAATTTTTAAAAAGAATTAAGTTCAGAAAGAGAGAGAGAGAGAAATGAAATGAAACATGACCATTTCCTCATGGTCAGTTAATGCCAGAGAATCATTTTATTCTTGAACTTCATGGTATGTTTTACGAACGTATGAAAATGACAGTTTCACCTCTGAATAATAAAGGTATGAGTTTGGCCTGAGAAAAACTAGTGCATGACAACATGATGTTACATCCCGTTAAACAGGATTCTGATCGGACACCTCATTTTAAATCCGACTCAGTAAAAGTCATATAAAACTGGTATGAAGATCTTGGGAAATAGACCAATGTGGTCCTGTTAGGACCGCAAATAAATTATGAAAGACAGGGCTGTTTGTTATTTCTGGGTTGTTGCTATAGATATAGTTCTAGTTGTGAAACTTCAGGGGCTCTGGAGACTGGGGATACAAACTGTCTTATGAAGTTCCCATCTATCACTGTTCCTTACCCTTCAGTCAGTCACCTTACCCATGTATAGAAGGATAGAACTGTTCCAAGACTCTTGCAGTCTCCATGTTCTATCATCTCTTTTCCTCCTATTCTAAAACTGTCTTATTCCACCTTTCCTGAGTATTAACATTATTCCTAAATCCTAAACTTCTCTCATTGGAAGGACAAACTCTAAACCTGTGTTTGTCTAGACATCCCAAATTGTAATGTGCCAGTCATTTTTGTAGAGTAGATAGTGTAGTCTTTTTTTGTTCTTATTTAAGAAATCCTTTGTCTTTCCTAGTAATATAAATGTTTGGATTTTCTTTTTAAAACATTAAGGGTATACTTTGACACATTTAGGTTTTATCATATAATTTTTCATCCAAACCCGACATCTTTGTTAGTGAAAGGAGGTAATAATTACACTAGGATTGCAGGTGTAAGCTGGGACTGATCTGAGCAAAGTGAAACATATGGTCATCCTTTATTAATTCATCTCGACTTAATATTTGTGAACAGTATGAGAAAGGGATCAAAATAATATTTTCCAATATAGGCAATTCTCCCAACATGATTTATTGAATATTATTTTTTCAGTGATATCAGTGATACTAAAGGTCCATGCATGTATGGGCTTTTTCTTATGCTTCATTCTTTTGTCTATTCATATTCATAATTATTATACCTTTATAAGGAGTCTATATATAGTAGGAGAACCTCTTGACTTTATTATTTTTTTTCAAAAAAATTTTCTTGGCTAATCTTCACTCTTCTCCTTCCCATGTGAAGTTTGTATCTAGCTGGTCAGATTTCATGTACAAATAAAAAATTTCTATTGGGATTTGTTTGAAAATGCATAAATGTGTAAAAATTATGAGAAGAATTAAAACACACAAACTTTTTCTATCCATGAATATGATTTATCTCTCTAATTAGGTCTTATTGGATGATTTCTGATATTTTTATACATTTCTCCATCATGATAATGCACATCTTTTGCTACACTTAGAACTAGGCACTCAAATAATTTTTTTGATTTTTTTGTCACTTCTCTTACTAAGTTGTATGCCATATAAATTAATTTTCTAAATGTTGTTGGTTTCTAATACTTAGGGATAAAATTGAATTTGGCAAATTAGACTTATACAGAACACTTGCTGAATTCTTATAAACACTTTGTCTTAGGTGAGTTGTGAGTACTCTTTATATAGTCTGTGTATAGGTCCCTTATCAGATATATGTTTCACAAATATTTTATCCCAGTCTGTGGCTTGTCTTTGTTTTTTTAAGAGTATTTTTCAAAAAGCCGAGTTTTTATTTTTGATGAAATTGAAAAATTTTTCTTTTATGAGTAATGCTTTTTCTGTTTAAGAAATCTTTGCCTAACTCAAAGTTTTACTTTTTTTTTTTTCCCCCTAGGAGCATATATAGTTATAGTTTGGCTCTTACATTTAAGTCTATGATCCATTGTGAGTTAATTTTTTTACTAAAGTCATATCATTGAATACATATCATTGTTCACATACTAGCTCTTTTGTTTATTAACTATATGGCTTTGGGAAAATGACGGTAACAAAGCCCAACCTCAAGTGGTTGTTAACAATGATAAAATGAGATAATGCTTTGAAACTCAGGCCATTATTATGCACACAGTAAGTACTCACTGACCAGTTGCTACATGGTTACTTGTATATGAGTTTGCAGAACATTATACATATTCAAAACATATGTCAGTGCATCTTATAGGAACCTTAATACATGTAGTTAATCACTTCCATGACTTATATATTCTGTAACTTTGTACTATTTCTCAATAAAACATAGTTTTAAAAAAAGCATCGCCACACCAACACATGTTTTAATGACATATTGTGTAAAAATCAGTTTCATTAAAATATTATTTTGCTAGCCCCAGTGATACAGTATCAAGTTAATGTGAAAAATGATGTTTGGTGGAAAAGCAAGTCTAAAAAGAAATGCATTTTAGAAGCTCTGAACTATATTATACTTATGTCACAAAAGCTGTTAAAAAGACAACATGTACATCCATGGTAACAGAAAGCCTTTAAGACTTGGGTATCAGGAAATGCTAGGCAGTTAAAAATAAATCATAATAGTGTAGTAATTACAGGTTCATATTTGTGCTTCTATGACAGACACTTGAGCTATTTGGAATCCATGAGGGAGATAACAAAGGAATTGAAAAATTTAAAACACACAATACTTAAATGAACATTTTTCTCTACTTGTTGAATATTTATTATAAAAAGTGAAAACCCAAAAAGAAATGAAAGACAAAGTATTCATCACAAATTCTACTGTTAGCCTAGAAGGTGATCAGCATTTCCCTGGGTTGGTTCTGTTGGAACGAATTAGCACTTCTGCATTGCCATCTGGCCCCAAGCAGAAAGCACCCGTTAGTGCCTTTCCTAGTAATCTCTGAATACTACTTATTATATTCACATTGATTGAGGTAAATTTTGAGCACTAAGCTCTGACAAAGAGTTATCATCCTAAACATCGGAGAGTGTCTTTGTGAACAAGGATGTCACTAACAGCATAATTGCCAAAGGCTGTTTCTGAGTATCCCATTAAGGGCATTCCAAGGGCCTACACTAATTCCCCTGTGTGGGTAAAAGTCCTATTATATCTGTTTCCTCTACATCTCCTACAATTTACTTCACTCTGAAAATGCATAATTCTCATTATGGCCAAGATTCAGGAGCAGGTGGTAGTAGAGGACTGAATTTAAACATATGCACATAATGCTTGTTTCAAGTCTGTGTTCTGACGTGTAAACTTAGGCAGGCTATTTAAATCCTGTCTCAGTATTTTTAAGGGCAGGATCAGAATAGTTCTGACCTCATCACATTATTCCAAAGGTGAAGTGAGATCAAATATATAAGGTGGCCTAGACACCACTGGTGCTCAAGAAAATAATTTGCCCAACACACTCGGAACAGACTATGCATCTTCTATAATCTGTCAGTGATATCTAACCTCCTTGTCCTTACCTTCTGTGCTTCCAACTTTTTTTTTAAGATTTTATTTATTTGAGAGAGGGAGAGAGGGAGAGAGAGGGCACAAGCAGGGGGAGGGGCAGAGGGAGAAGCAGACTCCCCCTGAGCAGGGAGCCTGATGCAAGACTCAATCCCAGGACCCTGAGATCATGACCTGAGCTGAAGACAAAGAGTTTCCTCTACATCTCCCTTCACCCACTGAGCCACCCAGGTACCCCTGTGCTTCAAACTTCTGACTAAGGAAATATCCTCATGCGTGTTGAGGTTCAAGGTTCTGTATTTGTAGAGATTATCATTGTATACCAAGTCTCCATTTGTGTTTGTTTTTTTAATATGACGCCATGGTGAAATTTCTCTAAACACAATATAACCTAATTGATTGAAAAGTGTTCTGAAATTTATCTTGGAATAGCAGAAGAGACCTGGATGTATTCATTTTATTTTATTTTTTTTAAAGATTTTATTTATTTATTTGAGAGAGAATGAGAGAGAGAGCACAAGAGGGGGAGAGCGGGAGAGGGAGAAGCAGACTCCCCACTGAGCAGGGAGCCCGACGCGGGACTCGATCCCGGGACTCCAGGATCATGACCTGAGCCGAAGGCAGTCGCTTAACCAACTGAGCCACCCAGGCGCCTTGGATGTATTCATTTTAAAATTGAACTTGGAGGAGGTGTTTATCATTTTGTAGAGACAAATGGATAAAGGGGAATATTGAGCTTTTGTTGACAACTCATCCTTTTGAAATATTGACACAATTACTTCCAAACCACCCTCACATCCCCCTGACAAAAATGTACATTCTTCTGTACTTCTGCACATTAAGGACTGGCCCTGAGCAATTTAAAAAAGCTTTCATAGGAATTCAAGAGTGAACTATAGCTTGAAATGATAGAAAGCCTCTTGTTCTTCCACCTCCCTAAATTTGTAAAGAAAAGCACCCCAAACTAGCAACAGAGACACAAATTAAGAGAGATTTCTGTTACTAGAACAAAGAGTGATATTCATTTTCTCTTTGGATTGTGCTTATAGTATTTGTAAGCAGTATATTTTGCCTCTCTCCCTCCATACAGTTGTCCAAGAGAAAGGTTTTCTTTCAACAAAAACTGCTTTTACTAAATATATCATCTATGTGCCTATAGCAAATTAATACAAATTTCGTAGAGTATGATGAGATGCAATCATCAACAGTATATTCAAATATATGAATGAGATGTTTTTGAAGGACATGAGGCAAAAGGAAAGCTTTGAGTGAGGTTAATATATTTCCCATTTTCCTTGATTCCCTGTTAGATCTTAAATGTTGGCAGCAGACTATTTAAAAGAATAGAAGGTTGTAAGGTCTCTATACACGTTAAAAAATAAGAATTATGTATGAAGCAACTCAACTCTCAGCTCAGAGAAAATTATTTATATCTATATTCATAATCATTACTTGTTTCTAACCACAGAGGTTGAGATGATCTATCCTCTTTGATCAAGATCAGCCCCTTCACCTATGTTTTTGATGTCATCTGTCCTCTTCCAGAATGTTTTTCCAGTAAACGAAAACCATCTTCTCTCTTTCACTGTTAACGTTTCCTTCTGTGTTGACTTCTTTCTCCAAGACCATGGACATAGCCAATTCTGTGTCATTCTTAAAAATTATTCTCATGGGGCTCCTGGGTGGCTCAGTTGGTTAAGCGACTGCCTTCGGCTCAGGTCATGATCCTGGAGTCCCTGGATCGAGTCCCGCATCGGGCTCCCTGCTCGGCGGGGAGCCTGCTTCTGCCTCTGACCCTCCCCCCTCTCATGTGCTCTCTCTCTCTCATTCTCTCTGTCTCAAATAAATAAATAAATAAATAATCTTTAAAAAAAAAAAATTATTCTCATGGTTAAAGTTCCAGTTGTGTCCTTTCCCTCCTTACCACCTGACAAAACTTCTTTAAAAAAAGGATTTAGAATCATCTTCTCAAGTTCCTCATTTCCCTTTTATATCTCAGTGCAAAGTAGTCAGATTCTGGACCATACCACCATCTCTTGACCTGCTTCCAAAGGGCTGATCAGTGGTCCCAGTGTAGCCACACCCAGTATGTTGGCCGTGGGAAGATCTCATGTCACTGCTCTGTCTGCTGCATCCAGTATGGTCACCATCCCAAATATCTCGGCATCTTAATCATGTGTGATGATGACTCACATGTCTATAATCTCAGTGAACTTTTGAGCTCTGAAGACATTTCATAATGTGGACACATTCACAATCATCCTAAAATCAACATTTTCAATTCTGAACTCATCATCTTTCCTCTTAAACCTGCCCTTCCTCCTGTATGCCACAGCAGAGTGAGGAAATCACCACCACGCATCTCGCAAACATCAAGTCAGAAAGCTAATAGAAATCCCCGGTCTTTTATGACATTCTTCAACTAAGTAAGGGCCAAATTCTTCTCATTTGATTCTGTACAATTTTCTGAATGCTACCACCATTTCTTCCCTTTTTGTTTCTTTTCAGGTCTTCATCAGTATTTTTAATTCTGTGTTTCTCCCGGGTGACCTTACATGCATTCTTTACTCTGCTGTTAGCATATCTACATAAACTGTCCCAGGCAAAAATCTTTCACTGGGTCTGGAGGAGGCTGATGTTCCTTGGAAACATTCCCAAGGACTTCCAGGGTAAGTAGTGTGTGTAGTTATACCTCACTTACAAATATTATCTCATTTCTAGTATAGATTTGTCTTCAAACCCCATGAGTTGTTTAAAAAGTGTGTTTTGTAATTTCTAGATATTTAACTTTTTTTTTCTTTTTTAGTTCTGTATGTGAATTTTAACTTCATTACATTTTATTCAGAAAATGTACCAGGCATGATTTCAATCCTATGAAATTTTTGAGGCTAATTTAAAGACCTGAATGTGGACCGTTTTTCAACATAGGTTAGTCTAAAAAGAAGATGTATCTTCCAGTTACTAGGTTTACTAGGACTCGATGCGTCCAGAGCATAGGGGACTCAACAGTTGTTTAAATTTTCTCTATCCTGGGGCACCTGGGTGGCTCGGTTGGTTTAGTGTCTGCCTTTGACTCAGGTCATGATCCCAGGCATTGGGCTCGCTGCTCAGCAGGGAGACTGCTTCTCCCTCTCCCGTTCCCTCTGCTTGTGCTCTCTCTCTCTGTCAAATAAATAAATAAAATCTTTTAAATAAATAAATAATTTTTCTCTATCCTGATTAACAAATTGTGCAATTTGCCTTTCAGTTTCAAGTAGTTTTTTTGTGAAAATCCTTCTCCATAACGATGCTTTTGTCAGGTTTTCCTAGTGGCTCTGCCAAATTTTATTTTACATACTTGTAATATTATTATATTAATATATTTGTATATTTGTAATACATGTGTATATATTAATATAATTGTAATTAGGAGAATATAGTTTAGAATTTTTTTAAAAGATTTTATTTATTTGAGAGAGAGAGAGAGCATGAGAGGGAGGAGGGTCAGAGGGAGAAGCAGACTCCCCACCGAGCAGGGAGCCTGATGTGGGACTTGATCCTAGGACCCTGGGATCATGACCTGACCAAAGGCAGTCCCTTAACCTACTGAGCCACCCAGGTGCCTTAGAATTTTTATATACATCTGTTCAATTTAGCTTTTTACCGTTTTATGGAGCCCTGCTTTATTTCTGTGCTGCTCTTTGCTGCACTGCCCATTTTGTCTGATAGGAATGCATTCCTACCATCTTCCTGCAAGCTGCTTTTCCCTGGTGTATTGTTCAATCCTTGACTTTCATTCTCTCTCTTTCTTTATGTCTTCACTATTTAACAGTAAACACCAGACAGCTGCATTGTCTAAACATATGTAGGGTGGCAATCTGTCTTTTGTTTTGAGACTTTAGTCTATCTACATTAATTGTGTCTACTGATATATTTGGATTTATTCTTATCTGATTATTATGTATTTGCTATTTGTCCTTTTTCAATTTCGTTCTCCCTTTTTTGTCTTGCCTTCTTTGGCAAGGACTCAGCTTGTGGTTTTATTTCCTTCTATTTTTCCCTCGACTTGAGAAGTTTTGTAGTCTCTGGCTCTTGTTATTCATATGTAGTTTACAGGCATTGACTAGCTCAGGTCTTCCATGTACAATTTGATCATTTTGAAAATGCACCTGTATAATTTATATACCGTCATTGTAAAGTGCACTTCCATCACCACCAAAAGATCCCTCGTGCCCCTTCTCAGCTAGTCCCCGCTCCACCCCAGGATACAACCACACACCTGATTTCTGTCATAGCATAGATTAGTTTCATATGTTATAGAACTTTGTATAAATTAAATCATATGGTATACTCTCTTTTGCATTGGGCTTTTCTTTCACTCAACATAATGTTTGTGGAATCCATCCATTTCATGTCTATCAGTTTTTTGTAACTTTAAGTTGATGAGAAGTATTCCACTGTATGAATGTACTATAAATTTGCAGTTTTTATTTTGTTTTATTAAAATACATTCTCTGATTCATGGCTTCCTGAGCTACTTCTAGTTTCTGGCTTTTGTGACTAAAACCACTATGAATATTTGTATTCAAGGCTACTTGGATGGTGAGGGGTAGAGGCTCCCATTTCTTTTGGAAAAATAACTAGTAGGGGAATTACTGAGTCAGAAGGTAGATGCACGTTTAACTTTTTAAGAAACTGACAGTAGTTTTCCAAAGTTTTCAACTATGCTCATCCTTTTCCCTACTTGTATGATTTGTGGTTTAGTATGTAATTTTTCTTTTTATCAGCATTTTTACTGTTCCACACAAAGTTTGCTTGAACTTATCCACACATTTGCCAATGCATCTGTTCAGTATTCATGCTGACATGAATCACACATCTTTCCTGCAGGGTCATTTCGTTGCTTCCTCAGTCCCTGCCTTAGCATGTTATTCTGTGAGTGTGGCGGGCAGTACCATCTCTCAAGTTTATCTTTATACTATCATTATTTTACCCTCATTCTTGAAAGGTAGCTTCTCTCAGGATTCAGTTCTTGATTGTGATTTTCTCTCAGAATTTGGAAGCTACTTCGGTCCTCTGGCTTCCACTGCTGCTGCTAAAGAGCAGCCATCAAAGTAATGATGGTGGTTTTGGAGGCGATTTGCATTTGCTCTCTGGCTACTTTTAAGATATCCCCTTTTTCTTCCTGCTGTTAAGTGACAGTGTCACAGGATTTTGGATTATTGTTTCACTTCTTCAAGTGTTGGCTTTTCCCCATTCTTACTCATTCTGGGACTCTGAAAAGACTTACGTTACAACTTCCCACTTTCTGTTCCCTAGCGTTTAAACATTCTGTCGTATCTTCATGTCTCTGCATTCTGGGTAATTTTTAAAACATATTTTCCTGTCTTCAAATTCTCTATCAAATGCTGATATTTAATATATTCACTAAGTTTTAAAATTCAATTAGTTGTATAATATATTGCACACATAGATATATTATACAGATAATATTTCTAGGAGTCTTATTTTGTTATATATAACTCAATTATTTGTAGTTTTTTGGTCCTGGCTTTTATTTTTATTATGCCTTTCATTTCCTTAAATGCATTTAACGTATTATTTGCTTGATAATTCCAATATCTGAAATCTACATGCAGCTCATTGCATTTTCTGATAATTTGTTGAGTCTCATTCCAGGGATGTTGTTTCAATCTGTACAATGTAACATTTTATTGTAAGCAGCATATTTCTCATTGGAATTACATGTATGGGAAATTTTGGGGCTTTGGTTGATGTTATCATTTGATTTGAGGAACTGTAATCTGGGGGCCATTTTAAATTATCTGCTTGATATTTTTCAGACCAAACAGACATAAACCAGGAGTTGACTGGCTTGTAAAAAATTTTCAGGATAGATTATTTTCTTCCACCCACCCAATATCAACATCAGGTCAGGTCTGTTTACTATTCCCCTTGAGCAGGAATTTATTTAGTATTCATTTATTTCACTTTTACACTGACACTGACCCCTTGAGGTCCCAACTTTCTCTAAGGGTCTTTTCTAAGACTTTCCATCTTTAGCAGAGAGTAAGCTTTACCTCCTATTCCCTGAAGCTCAGGGTTTCCACCGTGTAACAGAGAACCCTCACTGGAAAAGTTGGCTTTGATATACACCAACGTTATTTTTGCTTTTACTTTATGAGTTCCACAAAATTCTACCTCTTCATGTCGGCTCAGAAATTCATCTAAAAAGATGTTTTTAATATCGAACAGTTTTGTTGTTTCATTGGAGTGGTGGTAGCTAGTCTGCCATATTGCTAGAGATGAAAGATGTTTGTTTCCCTTACAAGCTAACTTTTTTTTTTATATTTCAAGACTCAGTTCAGACATCATGCCTCCTTCCAGAAATCTTTCCTCTCAGTCCAGATTAAGAATAGATGTGCTCTAAAAGTACCTTAAAGATTGCCCTTTTATATTTAAGTTATCTCTTTATGTAATCTCTGCCACCATTAGACTGTTGACCCTCTGGAGAAGGAACCATAACATAAGTTTGTACCTTCAAGAGCATGATGGATTATGGTAGGGGCTCATTAATGTTGTTAAATTATCTACTTGACTAGCCCTCTTGCACACAGATCTACAAAGTTCTGGCTCTTTTCTGGCTCCCTGGTTTCCCTTTGAAGCTTGTAAGAACCTCTTCTTGCATGGCTGTTTAATTCGCATTCTAGTGACTTTAGCTTCCCCGCCCTGCTGGGTTTTCATCTTACAGAGTTGCCAGTGTGTGTGTGTGTGTGTGTGTGTATGTGTACGTATGTGGTGAAGATACTTAAGATCTACTCTCATAGCAAATTTCAAATATGTACCAAATTTCTAGTGTCCCATATTAAACATTAGATCCCAGAATGTGTTTGTCTTATAACTGAAAGTTTGTCCCCTTTGACCAACACCTCCCCATTTCTCCCTCATCTCTGCAGTCCCTGAAGACCACCATTCTACCAGTTTGACTTTTTTTTTTTTTTAAAGATTTTATTTATTTGACAGAGCGATAGCAAGAGAGGGAAGACAAGCAGGGGGAGTGGGAGAGGGAGAAGCAGGCCTCCCGCCGAGCAGGGAGCCCGATGCGGGGCTCGATCCCAGGACCCTGGGATCATGACCTGAGCTGAAGGCAGACGCTTAACGACTGAGCCACCCAGGTGCCCCCCAGTTTGACTTTTTAATATTCCACATACAAATGAGATCATACAGTATCTGCCCTTCTCTGTCTGGCTGATTTTGCTTAGCATAATGTCCTCTGTCTTCATCCATGTTGTCACAATTGGAAGAATTTCCTTTTTTATGTTTGAATAATATTCCATACACCCATATTTTCTTCATCTTTTCATCTGTGGACAGAGACTTAGGTTGTTTCCATATATTGACTATTGGGAATAATGCTACAGCAAACATGGGAGTGCAGATATCTCTTCAAGATACTGATTTTATTTCCTTTGGATTTATACCCAGAAATGAGATTGTTGGATCATATGATAGTTCTGTTTTTAATTTTTCAAGGAAACCGTTTACTGTTTTCCGTAGTGGCCATGCCAGTTTATGCTCCTGCCAATACCAAATGAGAGAAAATATTTGCAAACCATATGTTTGATAAGAGGTTAATATCCAAAATATGTAAGGAACTCATATAACTCAATAGCAATCAGTCAATCAATCAATAAACCAATTTTTAAAAAACAGGTAAGGAACCTGAATAAGCAGCTTGCCAAAGAAGATAAATAAATGGCCAACAGATACATGAAAAAGTGCTCAACATCACTAATTATCAGGGAGACATAGATTAAAACCACAATGAGATGTCACCATCTGTTAGGTTGACTGTCATCAAAATGATAAGAGATGGCAAGTGTCAGAGAGGATGTGGAGAAAAGGGACCTTAGGCTCTGATGTTGGAATGTAAAGCAGTGCCTTTAGCTTTTCATCTAAAATATTTGTTTGTGGTTATTTTGACTTGAAATTATAGCAGCCTATGTTGGAAACATTGGACAGGACTTTCATACTTAATCTAGGCTTAACCCTGGTCTTGATTCCAGTCTTATTTTCAGTCAAGGTCCTGATTGCCATTCATTACTTCCTATTCTCTTTATTCTCTCAAAGTCTCAAACCTAATTCGGAAGCAACACATGTGGCGCTAACCCATCAGTGTTTAGGAACTCACACTTTCTGGAAACATCTGCCAGTTTGCCAGTCATACGGTTTGGGCTAGGATTAGAATACATAAAATAGGAAAAGCACATATTAGAATCCCTAGCATATAACACATGCACAACACAAAATAAGGGCATTGTTCTTATTATTGTTTTTTTATGGATATATTAAATTTGAAAAGGATTATTAGTGTACCTATTTCTACATTATTAGGGAACCTTCAGGACTGGAGCTTTAGGGGAGATTTTTATCCCCTTAGGAAACTGCATACTTGATATTATCTTGTTGAAATGAATTAATCTTGAAAAACTTCTTGTCAGGAACCAAGTCAAACAGCGATATAATGTGGGGAAAAAACCTGCTTTCATGCCCCTGACTGCTTTCTTCCCTCTCACCAAACACTGAAGCACATCTCCCCTTCTGAACTGAACATAAATGAGGCATTTACTTAAACTACAGAGATACGGAGTTTTGATATTACCCCACACCTGAGAGGTTTTTTTTTTTGGAATGAAAGAACCACAGGTAAGGACAGTCCCTAAGCCAGTGAAATAAACCCATATTGTCATGTTGTGAGCATGGGCTTTGGCACTCAGGCATTTCTAATTAGAGCCACCACTCTCCGAGTGACCTAGAGTGACCTTGGGCAAGTTTCTCAGTCTCTGAGCTTTGGAGGGCTCATCTGTGAATTGGGGAAATAATGCCTAAGTCATAGAGTTGGTGAGAGAATTTAAACATAAAATAAGCAAAGCACATATTAGAATCCCTGGCATATAATAAATGTTCAACACAAAATAGGGGCTATTGTTATTATTATTATTATCCCTACTGACATAGTAAATAAATGATCATTGTTACAAATAGGGGCTATTGTTATTATTGTTATCATCTCTACTGACATAGTAAATAAATGATCATAGTAAGTAAATGATTGTATTTTAGGGAAAATCTTTAGGACTGGGTCTCCAGTGGGGCTCCAGGTTTCGCCACCTGGACATTATATTCACCTGGCTCTCTCCTTCCTGGGAGTGTCGCAGAATTAGCTCACATTAGAAAGGTTGGGAGTCAGACCAGGCATCCTCGTGTCAGCCTCCATTATCCAGGATTTATTAAGGACAATGAACTTAACAAAACAAAACAAAAGAAACCTAAAAGGTGCTAGGACTAGAGGAAAATTGATTTAATAAACAAAATTGATTTGTATTTGACTCTTCCATCCAGAAATCAGAGTGTGTGTGCAGGAGTGAACGGACGGAGAGGAATTAAAACATTATTAAAGCAGAGTCCTCAGCTAGTTGGTGGTACCTTCTAGAAAAATGAGGGGCACAGCAGATCCTGTGGCGCAGCCCCGTGGTGTGGGCAGGAGCCATCCCAGTGCCCTTCTTCAGCAGGGTGGGGCACCAGCAGCTCCTTCCTCCAGTGGGCCTGGCATCTTCCAGCCCCTTCTCCATGTTCACCAGCTTTCTTAGCTCAGCGCTTGCCGCCTGCCCATGGCTCCTCTTACTTCTGACTCCGGGTACATGGCTGCCCCGTGAAAGGTGCTCACTGCCTTGGCTCGGCCATGTCCGCTGGCTCTCAGGGACGGGACCTGAGCTCTGTGGACCTTCAGCTGAACCATTTCCTCCTACTTTGTTTCTTTTGTAGACACTTCCCCATCTCTGTGCTAAAACCAATGCCCCACCTCCCTGGGAAGCTCCATTTGCAATCAGCATTTCACCGGTAACCTCCGTGCACATAATGGCCAAACCGGCTTCTCCACACCCATTCTTTGGCACCGACTTTAGTTACCAGCTCCACTCATGCATTGGTTTCATGTCAAAACCAATATTACCTTTCAAACCTGATGTTATAGTATTTAACTCCAGGTCCATTTCTTTACCACACACTATTTCATGATGCAGTGTGAGGGTTATTATGGCCCATACTGGAAAAGCACCAACATTTATCAACCTTGTCACCAGATAAGGTCTGATTTACTATAATGTCGGACTGTATCGAAAATGTATTTTTTTTTTAAGATTTTTATTTATTTATTCATGAGAGACAGAGAGACAAAGGCAGAGGGAGAAGCAGGCTCCCCGTGGAGCAGGGAGTCCGATGCGGGACTCGATCCCAGGACCCTGGGATCATGACCTGAGCCGAAGGCAGACGCTTAACCAACTGAGCCACCCAGGCGTCCCTCGAAAATGTATTTTTTAAATATAGGGGATCTACTTAACTCCACTATTAATCCCAAACATTCAGAGCACTGCTGCACTGTCATCGATGTGAATTTAGGTGTTTTAAGCTACTGTGAATATAAAACTGGAAAAGATTTATGGGCAATAAAATGAAATGTGCTCATAATTCACAACTGGCCTGTGAGACCCTGGCTCTGCTTTGGAGCCACCAAAACAGTTCATTAGTTTCACTAGACAGCCCTGGAATTGAAACAGAATGGTCAGGCATCACTAATGTGATTAGGGCTCTTGATTTCATGGTTTAAAAAAATTAAAAAAAAAAACAACAACAACAACAGTTTAGTTAACCCAGCTGTGATTTCAGAGCTTTTTCTGTGTCTACATCAGGGGTCAATAACCAGTTGTTGACAAGAGATAGGATAACCTTGAAATGTTCAGGAGTACCTAAAGTTAGAACTCCCAGGGTGGTTTTGTGTGCCTATTTTTCTTCTGCACTGGAAATAAAAACCCCACTGGCACATTCAAAACAGTTGTCTGAAGTGATGAAATAACTCTTCATTTGGTAAAGGCAACTCATGTTCATTTTTACACAGCGAATCACTGTCTACTCTCACTGCCTTTTGAATGTTTGATGAAGCAACCAAATGCAATTTAATGAACTTGCCTAGGTTAAATTTCCCACCGTGCATTGTAGCACTAGAACATGTTTAACACATGAAGATACATCTGAATCTTTTTTACTGAACAGCTTTTTTTTTTTTTAAGAAGCACAATTTATTTCTATAAATTTCTGCTCTATTTCCATTAATTTTCAGTTGTCAGACTACAGGAGTCATGGTTACCACATGTCCGTCCTTGGTATTTACCAACTGGCCATTTTGTAGGACACAGGTTAAAATTTGATTTGCATAGTTTACTCAAAATATAACCACTGATGTGGTCTGTTGATAATCCGTGCTTTCCTCCCCTCCACCAAAGCCTGTCCTGGAGGGGAGATGTGAAAATCTTGACCTTCTAGAGTTTGAATAGCGATGTGTAAACCACTCGCACTTGTAGGCTGTGCAGTATGCTGCCGTAAATTCTCACAGAGAGAGGATTTCTTCTACAACCCCGGGGAAAGACTACAACTATTTTAATTTATTAATGGGTACATTTTCTATAATATGAATGTAAATGACAAAATCATTCAATTCACTTTTCCAGTAAACACACACACACGCACTACATAATCTTATGCAGGAGTATAGTGTTACCTGAGGAGTAAACCAGAGTGAGTGAGCGACGCAAGCTCCCATCACCATTGGTGGTCGCGGCGGCACTAGAACCCGGGGCGCCACAGTCTCGTCCAGTGGACTTTGACTAGTGCCCATGGCACCTTTTTTCTTTCCTCTAGTCTTTTTAGTGGGCCTTTGGCATTCACACATTTAATATTAGCTCTTTTGACTCTTTGAAAGTAACCATGATATGCAGTAATTCTTCGTTTTGTTTTTTGTTTGAGGAGGATTTGAGTTTTCCATGGTTGCTGTGCGTGAGGGAGCCAGGGGCTAGTAGATGCTTGGTAGTGCACAAGCCCAGGAAAACTCCAGTACCTGCTTCTCTCTACAGTCTTCAGTCTTCCTGCTAATCATTTATCATCTAACTACCTTCACAAGAAAGCTTATTTCTAGTTCTTATAATTGGATTTTAAAAGAAACACAAAATGATAATATTAATGAAGTTAGAACAATGCAAAGGAAGGAATATTTTCTAAACCACAAATATAGATTTGGGACTGATTAAAAAATTAGTGTGAATCAATTATACATTGCTGAAGGAAACGTAAAATGAAACAGCCACTTTGGAAACCTCTTAGGTCCTATAAAACTAAACCTGCGCCACCATACAACCTTACAATTGTACTCTTGTGTGTTTATCCCAGAGAAATGAAACCTTATGTTCACACAGAAACCTGTCCATAAATGTTCCTAGCAGTTTTCTTTGTAATAGTCAAAAACTGAAAGAGCCAGATGTCCTTCAACAGATGAATGGTTAAACATAGTGTGGTACATACATACCACAGAATAGTACTCAGCTATAAAGAGAAATGAACTATTGATACACACTACACTTTAGATGCATCTCCAGAGAATTGTGCTAAGTGAAAATATCCAATCCGAAAAGGTTACATTCTGTAAGACTCCATCTTACTACATTTTTGAAATGATAGAATTTTAGAAAGGGAGCATATAGCTGTTGCCAGGTTTTAGGGACAAGTGTCAGAGGGGGAGGCAGAAAGGTTGGTGGGTGTGGCTACAAAAGGCCCCATGGGGTCCTTGTAAGGATGGAACTGTCAGTGTCTTGACTGGGTCGTGGATACAGGAATCCAAACATATGATAAAAACTATGGAGAACAACTGCACACATACACACATACTCAAATTAATACAAATAAAATTGGGGAAAGCTGAATAAGATCAGTGGACTATATCAACATCAAAATATAGGTAGGTCGCCATATTGCACTGGACTTCTGCAAAATCTCACCACTGGGGGAAATGGAGTAAATTGTACATGGGGTCCCTCTGTGTTATTTCTTAGAACTACATGAGAATCTACAATTATCTTGGTAAAATTTTTCATTTAAAATAAAATTCAGGTAAAATTGAATCTGAAATGTTGATTGTGTTGAAATTATTAATGGCTCATGTATAAGTGATGTATACAAAAATGCTATATAAGTAAATAATGAAAGGCCACCTTTCCAGTTGTTTTAATAAGAGCTCTATCTAGGACAAAAATTATTCAGCAAGTAGGAGCTAAAATGTTAATTATATTTAAAAGTCAGTTGCTGGGTGTCTTGAGGATGTACATAGTGAACTTGATTTTCTCTCCTACCAAAGCTTGTTTTGAGAGAAAGGCAGAAAGCTGTAAAAATAATACTGACTTTGAGAGTTAAGGATTCGTGGTGGTTTCAGGAAGCATTCTTCACAAATACTTGACAATGACAGTGCAGGTCCTGATAGTTCAAAATCGTTGAGTATTCAGTTTTTATTGAAAAAAAATTTTTTCTTCTCTCTGCTTGTTCTGGGTTTACTTTGCTTTTCTTTAATATTTCCTTGAGTTAGCAACAGAGATGACTGATTGGAGATCTTTCCTTTTTCCTAACGCAAGTCTTTCTCTCCCAGCACTGCTTCCGCTGGAACCCACCGATCTCAATATATCGTTTTTCTCTTTTGTTCAATTCTATGTATTTATTTCCTCAAGTCTTCCTCTTTTACGTGTGGATTATTTGGAAACATAGTGTTTAATTTCCACAAGCCTAGAGATTTCCTTCTTACTGTATTAAGTTCAAGTTTGATCCCATTATGGTCAGGGACTATGCTCTGAGCTATGGTTGATTCTTCCAAATGTTTCCAAGTTTCTTTTATGGCTAAAGATGTCTCTCTTGGTGAATGTTTCATGGGTATTTTCCTGCTATTGGGTGGAGGGTTTATTTATGCCAGTTAGATTGTGTTGGTTGTGTTGTTCAAAACACCTACATCCTTGCTGATTTTTCATCTGGTAGTTCTACCGGTTCTGGGAAGGAAACTGAAGTTTCCAACCACAATCGCAGATTTCTGTATTTCTCCTTTTGGATCTATCAGTTTTCGTTTCATGTATTTTGAAACTCTCTGGTTTATACACATTTAGAACTGTTGTTTTCTGACCTTGATTAGTGAAATTCCCCTTTGTCTCTAGTAACTGTTTTTGCTCAGAAATATTTTATCACATATTAATGTAACTACTCCTAATTTTTTAATGTTTGCATGGCAGATTTTTCCATTTATTTACTCGCAGCCTCTCTGTGTCACTGAATTTAAATCAAGTTTCTTGCAGGAAGAATATAGTTGCATCATATTCACATCTTCTCCTCCAGTCTGTGCCTTTTATGTGGTATATTTAGACCATTTGCAGTCAAAGAAATTATTGATAAATGTGTCTACTTCTCCTTCATCCCATTTCACTCCACATACAGGTAATGATGGGAAGTTCTTTGTCAGCACGTGGGGAATGCCCTGCCATTTCCCTGGAGGACTTCCATGGACTTAGATAAGAAATCTGCTGTCATTGGAATCAGTGTCCCCCTGGAGATAATTTGTCATTTCTCTCTGGCTGCTCTCAAGGCTTTCCTCATTGGCTTTATTTAGGTTTCACAGAAGTGTAATTATGATGTGTCTTGGGGTGGATTCTTTGCAGGGGGTTGATCATACGTGGGTTTTCTCAGCTTCTTGAATGTGGGAAATGTTTAGCATTATTTTTTCAAATACTCATTCAGCCTCACACTTTCTGTTTTTTCCTTCTAGGATCCCATGATATGAATGTTGGATTTTTTGTTATTATTTCATAGATCCTGGGGATCTGTTAATTTATGTTTTGGTTCATATTGGGTAAATTCATTTGACCTGTCCTCCAGTTCACTTGTTCTCTCCTCTGTCACCCAACTATTGAGCTCATCTAGAACATTTTTCATTAATTTGTATGATTATATATTTTTTACTTTTGTAATTTCTGTTTGGTTCTTTATTATAGCTTCTGTATATTTGCTGAGACTATTTTTTTCATTTGTTTAATAAGAATTTTTAACTACTTGGATTATTTTTTATGACAGTACTTTGAAGTTATTTTTACATGATTCCCACATCCCAGTGTTTGCATCAATTAATTGTCTTTTCTAAGTTGTGATTTTAATGGTCATTGGTATGATGGGTGTTTTTTTGTTTGTTTTTTGGACATTTTGACTATTACATTAGTCAACTCTGCATTCTGTTTAACTTTTTGTTGTTATTTTAGCAGTCACCCTGTTTACCTATAACAGGTCCTTGTTACTTTTGTGGCTTGGCTTACTTTTGTGGGCTGTGTTTCCTATGATAATCTAATTTTTAGACCCTTTGTGCTATTATGTTGGCATTCTTGGTTTATCTGATGCTACTGGGGCTCCCCTTGGTCCTCCTTATGTTGTTTGAGGGGTAAAAAGAGTTTCCCAGGCTGAGCTGCTGGTGCCTCTAGATGGGGAAATGGAGTCTCCAGCCCATGAACAGGAGTGCTTGCCAGGTAAGTGGGGGTGTAGCAAGCCGCCAGGGGTTGGGTGGAGTAGGGGAGTCCTCAGGCCCACAGAGACCATGAGACTTCCCAGGTGGAGTGCTTCTTGACTCCGAGTCCCTCTTCTTGCCTCTCCCCCCTACTTTCCTGGTGACTTGGGCTGGGGAAGGAAGTCTCAGGCCCAGCTGGAAAGGATAGCACTTCCAGGTGGGGGTCCCTCATTGCCTGTCCGTCTAGCCACATGGGACACTTGAGTCAGGGAGGCAAGGTATCTTCAGTTTTGCAGTAACAACTAGTAATGATCTGTCTCTTACCATAAAATGCATGTATAATTTTCATGTAACACACAGTTTTAATAAAATCTCCAAGTAGTTATTGCTGAAACTTTTCAATGGGGAATACATTTTGTCTTCTGTAACAATAATCCATAGTATTTCTCTTATGTCCAATGATGCTGGGGTGCCCAAGGGAGTCAGATAATTCCCATTTTACAATTAAATCTGTTCTACATATTTTCCTTTTTCAGCCAGCACACCAAGGTTCATAGAATTCCTTGCTGGGCACCTAAAACATGCATTCAGGTTCTTACTGGCATTCTTTAGGGAAAGCTAACATTCACGGTATGCTGTCAAAATAGCTTCTGCGGCTGTTGCTTTCTGTATATATTAGATAATTGATGTTAGACAAACTTCTGTGCCTTTTGAAAGTTAAAGTAGACTGGGTATTTCTGTCACTTTTAGGGTATACCTATGCCAGAAAGAGCTGATCATGTGAAACTAATATTCTAGACAGCTCAGTAGCAAAAGGATGTACCAACTGGAACAAAAATCATAGCCCGCTTCCTATTGGTAATACTAAAGTTTGTGACATAGTGCAGTGATTTAAGACTTTGTGAGAAAACCTACACAGTTGAATTACCATTTGTTCATTTTTCAGCATCCTGATATTTTATGTTTTAAAACAAAAATCAGGACTATCTTTCTGATACAGGATCTTTCCTGTAACTTGAGGAAAGAGTACTATTTTGCTGATGGGATATTATATTTTGCTACCAAAAATATGATAAGAGAATTGCTAAATGTGTGAACAAGGTAGTTGCTATTCTCAAAATACATATGAAAAATAAATATATATGTGAAAAACACTCTGCTCAGATGAAAAGAAAAATGCAATATACATACACAATGGTAGCCCAAATTTCAAAGCAAGAAAGAAATGTCATTTCTTGATACTTTTATTAATCTTACAGTCACAAACATAGTGATATCTTCAAGTCAGTAAAATAGGACATGGCATGATATATCTCAGATTTCAAATGCCATTTCCAAACATCGCTAACATTTTCATAAATGAGCAGTGGAAGCATCTTTTTTAAGAGATGCTGATTGCTTACTGATGAATATAAAATGTTTCAAAACTGTATTTCCAAATATTATTACTTCCATTTCTGTAAAAATGCATCAAGTACCTAACGTGACCCACACTGAACATATTTTGCTTTAATGAATGTACTTGAATTGATGCAACATCTGTTCAAGATAAAGGTGGTCTGTTAAGGGTAAGGAGTTTGATGTGGAGAAAGCCAATTTGACACTTGTAAAGAGTTTCTCCTCCCTAAGGCAGGAGTAAAACCATAAATGGTAATATTGTGTCTATTATTCATTAAACTGTTTATGTTGGACACTCTTCTAAGTAAATAGATAAAGTTTCCTTCTCTCATAAAGTGTACACATTTGCTAACTGGGGATACAGAGGTTAAATAAGCAGAAGGAGACTAGTGATAAATGTTAAAGTGAAAATAAATTGGGGCATTATCGTAAGGACAGATTCAGGACAAGGAGCTTTTGCAGGTGGGGAAAAAAGGGCAGGACCTTCTGAAGAAGTGTGATTTTGCCCAGGTCGAAAGGTAGACGTTTTGGGTAATTTATTAAACTCCTCTTAGTTTTATCATTCCTCTCTGGAGAAAGAAAATAATAGTACATGCCTTGCTTGGTTATTGAAAGGATCAAACAACTCAAAGAGGCCAAGTGCTCACTGAGTAAAAGGGACCATTATCATTGTTAAAATTAGTTATTTTAATTCTTTTCCTTTTTTTAAGTTTTTACTTTAATACCAGTTAGTTAACATATTGTATAATATTTGTTTCAGGTGTACAGTTTAGTGATTCACTTCCATACATCAGCTGGTGCTCATCACAACACGTGCACTCCTAAATCCCTATCACCTGTTTCACCCATCCCTCCGCCCACCTCCCCTCTGGTTACCATGAGTGTGTTCTCTGTAGTTAAGAGTCTGTTTCTTGGCTTGTCTCTCTCTCTTTTTTCCCCATTGCTCATTTGTTTTGTGTCTTAAATTCCACAAATAAGTGAAATCATGGTATTTGTCTTTCTCTGATGGACTTATTTCAGATTAGCATCATACTCTCTAGCTCCATCCATGTCCTTACAAATGGCAAGATTTCATTATTTTTTATGGCTGAATAATATTCCATTGTATATATACCACATCTTTATCCATTCATCAGTTGATGGACACTTGGGCTGCTTCCATATCTTGGCTTTTGTAAATAATGCTGCTATAAACATAGGGTGCATGTATCCCTCTGAATTAATGTTTTAGTATTTTTTGGGTAAATACCCAGTAGTGCATTTGCTGGATCATAGAGTAGTTCTATTTTTAACTTTTTGAAGAACCTCCATACTGTTTTCCACAGTGTCTACACGAGTTTGCATCCCCACCAACAGTGCACGAATGTTCCTTTTTCTCCACATTCTCACCAACACTTGGTTTCCTGTGTTGTTGATTTTAGCCATTCTGACAGGTTTTTTTTTTAAAGATGATTAAACATTCAGTCTTCATCTCAGTCTATAATTAGAAATTTGAAATTAGAAGCAAACTAACTCTAGATTTTCAATAAACCTTTATCACTCATTGATGTGAACATGAATTACAAAGAAACAAAATGTCCCCTTTTAAGGCGATTTGGGTGCAAAACTTCCACCACTGTAAAGAATGTCAAAAAATGATCATAAAATTGCCCACTTGAATGAGATCAGCAGCCCAGGCTATCCTTGGCAACAGCCCCATTACAAACCAACCCAAATCCAGCATGTTACCGATGTATACCCATGAATTGTATATAAATACTGCGTTTCTCTGGAGATGGTGCCTTCCTAGAAGGATCACCAAAAACTGTTCAAAGTCGTGGGAAGTCTCAGAATGGGAGATGATCCAGTCTGATTCCAAATGCAAGGTAATGGGTCCAAAGAGATCATTGTCTGGCTTGAAGACTTTGTTCAGCAAGCACCGTTCACCAACATCTGGTGGTTTTGATTTGCATTTCCCTGATGATGAGTGATGATGAACATCTTTTCATGTGTCTGTTGGCCATCTGTAGGTCTTCTGTGGAGAAATATTTGTTCATGTCTTCTGCCCATTTTTTAATTGGATTGTTTTGTGGGTGTTGAGTTTTGTAAGTACTTTATATATTTTGGATACCAACCCTTTATCAGATATGTCATTTGCAAATATCTTCTCCCATTTTCATAGGTTGAGTTTTAGTTTTGTTGATCATTTCCTCCACTGTGCTGAAGATTTTTCATTTTGATGTAGTCCTAATAGTTTATTTTTGCTTTTATTTTCCTTGCCTCAGGAGACATATCTAGAAAAAAGTTGCTATGACCGATGTCAGAGAAGATACTGCTTGTGTTCTCTTCGAGGATTTTTATGACTTCAGGTCTCACATTTAAGTTTTTAATCCAATTTGTATTTATTTTGGGGTATGGTGTAAGAAAATGGTCCAGTTTCATTCTTTTGCATATAGCTGTCCAGTTTGTCCACCACCGTTTGTTGAAGAGACTGTCTTTTTCCCATTGGATATTCTTTCCTGCTTTGCCAAAGATTAATTGATCATACAGTTGTGGGTCTCTTTCTGGGTTTTATATTCTGTTCTGTTGATCTATGTGTCTATTTTTGTGCCAGTAGCATACTATTTTGATCACTACAGCTTTGTAATATAACTTGAGGTCCAGAATTGTGATGCCTCAAGCTTTGCTTTTCTTTTTCAAGATTGCTTTGTCTATTCAGCGTCTTTTGTGGTTCCGTACACATTTTAGGTTTGTTCTAGTTCTGTGAACATTGCTCTTGGTATTTTGGTAGGCATTGCATTGAATGTGTAGATCGTTTGGGTAGTATAGACATTTTAATGGTATTTGTTCTTCTAATCCATAAGCATGGAATGTCTTTTCCACTTCTTTTTGTTATCTTCAGTTCCTTTCTTCAGTGTTTTATAGCTTTCTGAGTACAGGTCTTTCACCTCTCTGGTTAGGTTTATTCCTAGGTATCATATTATTTTTGGTACAATTGTAAATGGGATTGTTTTCTTAATTTATCTTTCTGCTACTACATTATTAGTGTATAGAAATGCAACAGACTTCTGCACGTCAGTTTTGTATCCTGCAACTTTATTGAGTTTATCACTTCTAGCAGTTTTTTGGTGGAGTCTTTCAGGTTTTCCATATATAGTATAATGTGTTCTTTAAACTGTGAATTTTTTTTCCTTCCTTACTGATTTGGATGCCATTTATTTCTTTTTGTTGTCTGACTGCTGTGACTAGAATTCCAGTACTGTGTTGAATAAAGGTGGTGAGAGTGGACATCCTTGTCTTGTTCCTGATCTTAGGGGAAAGGCTCTCAGTTTTTCTCCAATGAGGATGATATTAGCTGTGGCTTTTTCACACATGGCCTTTATTATGTTGAGGTATGTTCCCTCTAAACCCTCTTTGCTGAAGGTTTTTATCATGAATGGATGTTGTACTTTGTCAGATGCTTTTTCTGCATCTATTGAAATGATCATATGGTTCTTATCTCTTGTTGATGTGATGTATCACATTAATGGATTTGCAAATATCAAACCATTGTTGCAACCCTGGAATAAATCCCACTTGATCATGGTGAATGATTTTTTAAACTGTATTGTTGGGTTTGGTTTGCTAGTATTTTGTTGAGGATTTGTGCATCTATGTTCATCAGAAATAGTGGCCTGTAGTTCTCTTTTTAGTGGTGTCTTTTATCAGGTTTTGGTATGAGGGTGATACTGGCCTCATAGAATGAATTTGGAAGTTTTCCTTCCTCATCTACCTTTTGGAATAGTTTGAGAAGAATAGGTATTAACTCTTCTTTAAATGTTTGGTCGAATTCCTCTGTGAAGCCATCTGGTCCGAGACTTCTGTTTGTTGCGAGTTTTTTGATTACTGATTCAATTTCTTTACCTGTAATCAGTCTGTCCAAATTTTCTATTTCTCCCCATTTCAGTTCCGGTAGTTTTTATGTTTCTAGGAATTTATCCATTTCTTCCAGGGTATCCAGTTGGTTGGTATATAGGTTTTCATAATATTGTATTATAATTTTATTTCTGTCGCGTTATTTCTCCTCTCTCATTTGTGATTTTATTTGAGTCTTTTCTCTTTTTTTCTTGATAAGTCTGGCTAGAGATTTATCAATTTTATTGATTTTTTTTTTTTCAAAGAACCAGCTGCTGGCTTCATTGATCTGTTGTTTTTTTAGTTTCTAGATCATGTATTTCTTCTCTAATCTTTATTATTTCCTTTCTTCTGTTGGTTTGGGTTTTGTTTGTTCTTTTTCTAGTTCCTTTAGATGCAGGGTTAGGTTGTTTACTTGAGATTTTTCTTATTTTTTGAGGTAGGCCTGTATTGCTAAAAACTTCCCTCTTAGAACCACTTTTGCTGCATCTCAAAGGTTTTGGATCATTGTGTTTTCATTTTCATTTGTTTCTGTGTACTTTTTTTTTTACTTCTTTTATTTGCTTGTTGACCCATTCATTGTTTAGTAGCATGTTATTTAATCTCCATGTATTTGTGGTCTTAACGGATTTTTTTCTTGGATTGATTTCTAGTTTCAGTGTTGTGGTCAGAAATCAGAAAGGATGCATGGTATGATGTTGATCTTCTTGAATTTGTTGCAGTTTTTGTTGTGCCCTAATATATGGTCTATTCTGGAGAGTGTTCCATGTGCACTTGAAAAGAATGTGTATTCTGCTGTTTTAGGATGGGATGTTCTGAATATATCTGTTAAATCCATCTGTCCCAATGTGTCATTCAAAGCCATGTTTCCCTGTTTATTTTCTCTTCAGATGATCTGTCCATTGATGTAAGTGGGGTGTTAAAGTCCCCTGCTATTATTGTATCATTATATCAATTAGTTCCTTTATGTTTGTTATTAACTGTTTTATGTATTTGGTTGCTCCCATGTTGGGTGCATAAATATTTACAATTGTTAGATCTTCTTGATGGATTGTCCCCTTTATTATTATATAGTGACCTTTGTCTCTTGCTGTAGTCTTTGCTTTAAAGTTGATTTTGCCTGATATAAGTATTGCCACTCTGGCTTTTTCTTTGTCATCCACTTGCATGATAGGTGTTCTCTATCACCTCACTTTCAATATGCAGGTGTCTTTAGGTATAAAATGAGTCTCTTGTAAACAGCATATGCATTCGTCTTGTTTTTCATCCCTTCTGTCATGTCACCGTTCTTTTTATTGGAGCATTTAGTCCATTTATATTTAAAGTAATTATTGATAGACATATATTGTCATTTTATTATATGTTTTGTGGTTGTTTCTGAAGATTTTCTCTGATCTTTGCCTTTCTTTTGATGATTTTCTTTAGTAATATATTTGGATTTCTTTCTCTTTATTCATTGCATATTTATTAGTGATTTTTGATATGTCATTACCATTAGGTTTGTATATAACATCTTCTGCATATAGTGGTCTATATTAAGTTGATGGTCATTACTCCTCTCCTCCCCACATTTTAGGTATATGCTGTTATATTTTGTCTTGTTTTATTTTGTGATTTCCTTGACTGATTTTTATAGAAATATTCATTTTTACTGCTTTTGTGTTTCCTACTTTTATACTGTCACTTTTGGTCTCTCCTTTCTACTCAAAGAGTCCCCTTTAATATTTCTTGCAGGGCTGGTGTTGTGGTCACAATCCTTGAGTTTTTATTTGTCTGGAAAACTCTTTATCTCTTTTTCTATTCTGAGTGATAGCCTTGCTGGATATTCTTGGCTCCAGATTTTTCCCTTTCAGCACTTTGAATATATCATGCCATTTCCTTCTGGCTTGTAGTGTTTCTGCTGAAAAATTTCCTGCTAGACTTATGGGTTTTCCCTTGTAAGTTACTGTCTTCTTTTGTCTTACTGCTTTAATTTTTTTTCTTTATCACTCTATCTTGCTAATTTAATATGTCTTGGTATGAGTCTGCTTTTGTTTGATGGTAGTTCTCTGTGCCTCTTGGATCTGGATATCTGTTTCCTTCCCTAGATTAGGGAAGTTTTCAGCTATTATTTCTTCAAATAAATTTTCTGCCCCCTTTTCTTTTTCTGGGACTCCTATAATACGGATGTTATTACATTTGATGGAGTCACTGAGTTCCCTAAGTTTATTCTCATTTTGCATAATTCTTTTCTCTCTTTCTGTTCAGCTTGATTACTTTCCATTACTCTTGTCTTCTAGATCATTAATTCATGCCTCCGCTTCTTCCATCCTGCTGTTCATTTTGGCAAGCATGTTTATCATTTCCTTTATTGAGACCATTATCTCTGCTATGTTGTTCCTTATCTCTGTGTTGTAGGGCTCACTCATGTCTTCCACTCTTTTCTCAAGTCCAGTGAGTATCCTTTGATCATTGCTTTAAATTTTCTATCATGCATGCTACTTATATGTTTCATTTAAATCTTTGGCTGTGGGCTTGTCTTGTTCTTTCATTTGAATAAATTTCTCTCTCATTTTATCTGCCTCTCTGTGTCTGTTTATGTGTGTTAAGATAGCTACATCTCATATTCTTGAGGGTAATGGCTTTATGAGGAAGAGGTCATGTAGTGCCCTGCCATGTGGTGTCTCTTTTTTCCCAGGGCCTGGCACTTCCAGGAGTATCTCCAGTATGTGCTGCATGTGCACTCTTGTTTTGTCCTGCCCACTTCATCCTTCAGGCCTGTCATTTGCAGAGTCTCTCTTTGCCTGTTCTGGGCAGTGTTTGATCCCTGGCCTGAATGTGGCACATTTTACCTAGGTGTGCTCTGGTCTGTTTATGAAATGAGACCCATTGCCACTGCCTCAGGAACTGAGGCTCTGTAAAGTCTGCTTTGGGAAACCCAATGTGAGCTGGAATTTGGGCTGATATTCTGGGAGAGGAGGCCAGCATGTTGGGACTGAGGCAAGCATTACTGGGAGGGGTATTTATTTCACTTTTGATATCAGCTCTTTGTCTCCAAAATAGTATCAGTTGGGAAAGTGACTTAATTGTGAATTTTACTTTAGGGCAAATAATCTTGGACTCTGTGTACTACATTTAAACCATGATCACAACACATTTTTGTCTTTACTCTCATGGATTAATGAGTAAGAAAAAAAACTATCCAATTGATATATTTACACATTTATGAATATATATCAGCATCCGTTTTGTTGTAAGAATTTATTGAGTGCCATCTATCTCCCAAAGCACTTATTTGGTATGATTTATCCATTCATGAATTTCTTCAGTTAGTAAAATTTCTGCTTTTAAGGACACTCTTAAGAGTGGTTAAAAAAAAAAAAAGATATGTAGACAAAGCCTTGCTGGTAATTCATGCAACCCTTCTGTAAGCTTCCACTTCTATAAAATGGCTAAAGTATAAGCCTAAATATCAAAGGCTATTATGAAGACTGAAGAATAGTGAAGGTTAAAGCATCTTATACAGGGAAAGCAGCTCCAAAGTAGTGTGTGCCTTAACAGATGTAAAGATAAAGGGCTTTGCCTTGTCTCTTTTCTGTAAGAATGAGCTAGAAAAAACAGCTTTAATGTCTTGACATCTTAGTTGCTCATGGTCTATCATCCTTATAATAAATTTAATTTTTAGAGTCAGTGATAGTTACAGAACTATTAGATAAATGCATTTACCTTTTCAAATGTAGCACACAAATGCATCTAAATCACCCTGAATCTTTTTCTTCTACCCCAGCTCCCCTTTCCTTGTACCCCAGCTCCCTGGATATAACTTCCACTCTCAGGTTAGTTATATGTACCTCTAGATTTTTAAAAAATCTTTACAGACATACATATGTGCTCAAAGAAAGTGATTGGTGCTCTTTTGTTAATTTCTTTTTTTTTTTTTAAGCCAATAATGTGTACTTACTAGGACATAAAGAAACTTAAAAGTGACTCTAAAAGGAAATCAATTTCATTAACTTATAAATGCATATCATATATGACAATATATAAAAACAATGATGATATGATCTCATTGATATGAGGAATTCTTAATTGCAGGAAACAAACTGAGTGTTGTTGGAGTGGGGGGTGGGGTGGGAGGGATGGGGTGACTGGGTGATAGACACTGGGGAGGGTACGTGCTCTGTTAAGCACTGTGAATTGTGCAGGACTGTTGAATCTCAGATCTGTACCTCTGAGACAAATAATGCAAGATATGTT